>NC_069145.1:64404274-64621774 GCF_943734635.1 Anopheles cruzii
TCAGGTGGGCGCGCGCGCTCAAAACCTGTTCTGACCACGATGGGGCCAGTCTGGAGATTGATTAATGTCCCACGATACGGCTACCTACGGCGCAGCTGGCGCAGGTTGTAGGATTCGCGGGAGATTCACGTCTTGGGCCACATTAGATCCACCCTCGGCCTCGGCACACTTAATTTACGCTAATCGCCCCACTCTCTCTCTCTCTCTCTCGCGGCAGAACGGCACGGACTGCGGGAACCGAAGAAGGTGGAACAGCTGCAGATGAAGATCATCAGCAGTCTGCGCGATCACGTCACGTACAACTCGGAGGCGCAACGGAAGCCACACTACTTCAGCCGGTTGCTGGGCAAGCTGCCGGAACTGCGGTCGCTGAGCGTGCAGGGGTTGCAGCGGATATTCTACCTAAAGCTGGAGGATCTCGTGCCCGCACCGCCCCTGATCGAGAACATGTTTCTGGCCAGCTTACCCTTCTAAGGACTGTAAGTCCAACAGCGCGGGATACAAAAGACACACAACAGACACAACAGTGACTAGCAGCACCTAGTGTAACTAGACTTCGGGCCGGGCCGCAGACGTCAGAGCCCAAGTCCGTCCACGGGAGAGAACGTGGAGCTCCCGAGACGGATCGTCATCAGATCGCACGATCCCGTCGCATCTAAATTTAAGTAAACTTAATTTAGGCAACTAACTTTAAGACCGTGTGTACTTTGCGTGTGATCATAGGCAGATAGTACGTAAGTGTGTGTGTGTGTGTACGTGTGTGTACGTGTGTCCGCGGGGTGCACACTCTCACGGTAGGATAAACAATTTATAACAAGCAAAAGACAGATGACAACAGTAAAATCTCCAACCAACTTTATCCCGCCACGATAAAGTGTCCAAGGGGGGCGAACCGGCTCAAAATTTATGCCAATTCGTGACCCGGGACCTGAGCCTCGACGATCGCATCGGATCGGATGATTTATGGGACGATTTTTCAAAACATTTTTTTCCGCGCGCGCCGCCAGCATTTGGAGGAATCGCCGATGCCGGGACCGCGGCCGGGCGACGGTGTCGGCACTTTGGTGCTGGTGATTGTTTTAAATGCGTTGCAATTAAAGAGCGATTACCGGTGATGGGTTAGCGATTCTCACCCGGGGCCCAGAGACGAAGACCCCCTCTGGCGGAGGCTGTGTCGCTTTGCGTTATTACTTTTTCGTAGCCAAAAACCCGTGGACACCGTTGAAACGGTGACCTGATCGGCCGGCATGAATTATGCATGCCGCTGCCGGTTGGAATCGCGCGACTCGGGCGGGCTGGCGGGCGAGAAAGTCCTGCTCGGCTCCACCAGCCCATTATCATGCGCGCGGTCGATGCGATTATTATGAATGTAGATTGGCCGCGCCCGGCCCGGATACTTGCGACAGGACCGTCCGTGGGGACGCTAATTTATTGACCGCCACCAGTGTTTTGTTGGTCGAAGTTTTCACGATCGTTTTTCACTTCTCTCGCGACTTTTTTCCGGAACTGACCGGATTGCGAACTGTGTTGGGTCGGGGAATAAATCACAATTTGGCCCGGCAGAGACCAA
Source organism: Anopheles cruzii (assembly GCF_943734635.1). NCBI lineage: Eukaryota > Metazoa > Arthropoda > Insecta > Diptera > Culicidae > Anopheles > Anopheles cruzii. The sequence continues at coordinate 64,405,845 of NC_069145.1, forward strand.
CGTCAATTTTAATGGAAATTGTGACCAAACTCATCCAACCGTCCCGAATGTCGGAGGCTCCTCTCCGGAGCACGGAGCGTACGTGTTTTAAGTAATCTTTTAGTAACATATCTCTCTCTCACTCTTTCTCTCTGTCTGTCTGTCTGTCTGTTACCCTCGGTTGAATAAAGTTAGGTGGACACAACTAGACAAGTACAAAAGTGGGCCGAAATTAGCCTGGTAAGCTCTGGCCACCCTTGGCCCTCGGCTTCTTCTAGGTTAGGGTACACGGTAAAAAGCGCAACGCAGGAAGAAGTAAAACCTAAAAAAACCCAGTTAGGAGGCAGTAAACAAACCGTTTCGATTCCTTTTCCGGCACTCGCCGGTTAAACGTAAGAATCCCCGAGTTTCTGTCTGTCGCACGGCACGCCCAATCTCGAGAACATTATTGCGATACTTTTATGCTAGTCCGATAATTTTAATTGTGAAGACACGATTGTGGCTACCCGGTGGGCCCTTTATGGACCCCCACGGTCACCGGCGCGGCGCAGGATGTGCGCGTGACAAATGTAAAGGCGAGCAGAGCAGTTGAGACAGAGCACAAATTATGTAGCAAATCGGGCGATCGTGAACAGTGTGTGTGTGTGGCGGACAAACAACCTCCCCCCCACTAGGCTTAGGAGAAAATGAAAACAGGAAAATTGATTTATGAAATAGGGCAAGCAGAGCAACAATTATATCATTAGTGGTAAGACCTCGGACCCGGGCAGCCCGTAGAGTACCCCGCCACCAGTTTATACGTGTTATATGTGTGTCTGTGTGTGTGTGTGTGTGTGCGTGTTTGTTTGTGCCCCGTGTTTTCGGTCGTGTAACGCAACATACATTCAACATGCCACGTATTTAATTCGAGCGAGCCCGACCACTACTTGCTACTACTGCTACTACTAGCACTACTACTACATACGTTACGAGAATTACGTTACCAGAGCTTGCCATTGAATTTTAATTTGTTACACATGATATTCTTTCTTGGAGTTTAGTTGTATTTGAGGCGATGCGTTTTTTGTTTGTTTCTTTAATTAGTTCTTATGTTAGCTTAATTGTTTTCTAAAGCATTACTCTGCGTAGCGATTGTTGGGGATGGTGGCGATTGTCGAGTTTATGTGTGTTTTTTAGTTGTTAGCCGATTGTATTGCTGTTCCACTAGACAGCCCATTTGTGTACATAGCATTTGTGTAGCGTTTAGCGAGTACCATTGTAAGATCCCAAGAGCGCAAGACAGTGTGGTAGGTTATTACAAACAAAACAAGCAAAAATGGCTAAGAAACGCGAAACAGGGCACACTACAAGATGCAGTTGCGCAGGGAATGCACTTTCGTATCCATCACTGCACAAAATGCCCAACCGAGAACTCGTTTTCCACTCTCAGCCACGATTCACAGTTCGGTTCTAGCGGCGTTGCGGTAGTCGTAATCTATTTCACCTGTGCCTACAGAAAAATACACAAAAACACACCGAAACTCACCACAAACATGGAGACAACCATGGCAAAAAACCGCACAACGGTACGGATCCGTAAAACAAAAAATGGCAGCAGCAGTTTGCCTTAACCAAATTTCGAACAAATTCTGCCTTTTCATACACACGGCGTCGATCGGCGTCCTTATGTCCATTTTTTTCCAAGTGCAACAACCAACAACCAGTCAGGAATTTCCGAGTAGAACGTAGGTTTTCGTAGGACACAAAAACAAAACGCCCGAGTGGCTAAAGAATTATTACCACGAAAGTGCCATTTTGTAACATTCTTTCCACCCCCCGCGGCCGTACCCGAAGCATCCCCTGTTTGGACTCTCTTTCTCTTTCTGTCTCTCCCTCTCGGAGGACACGCACTTACCGATTTTTGTATGCCAAGTAGAACCGAGGGTTACCGATAGCTTTTGGGAAGCGAAATACACTTTCCATCGAAACACAAACCTGTGGATGCCTTGTAGTTCGGAACCGGAAGCCGTGGAATCTTGTGGAAGCATCAGCAAAAAAAAAGGATCGAAAAAGACTACACGACGACACTAAATTGAACCTGATCCTAAATCTCCGGGCGGCGTGATTGAGAACTCTATATTTACTTATACACACTTCCCCACATACACGCGAGTGCCGGGTCCGGTTGATGCAACCGGCGGCGGCGGCGCGGTGTACTAAAAATTGATCGATACAAAACAAAAAATGGGAACCAAATTTTCTTCTTAGGTCGAGATATACAAAAAGGAAAAAAGGTACGGTGGCGTAATGTAGGGCGAGAAAAATTTACATTTACACATTTATAAACTTAGAAATGGGATGGGCCGCCAGCGGAACGGAGCGAGCGAGCTGGAGGCTGTAAGAGCGAAGGAAATATTTGGAAAACGAATCCCTAAGAGTCCCTCCCCGGTTTTTGCTGGATCAACCGCTTTACATTCGACCGCCCCCGAACGACCGGGGGGGGTCCCCGACATTCGCGAGGGTGCTTAAAATATTGTTTCGGCCACCGACCTACTGACTTGTGATATTATTGATAAACCACTCTGGACCCTTGCTCCTCCTTGCTACTAGGATCTTTCGTTTCGACCCTCCGCTCGACGTTACACGCCCCCTCGAACGATCTACAAAACATCCGTCCAGTTCATAAAATAACTAACATACTGATTGCAATGCTTACGAAACCCCCAGTGAAAACCAGTAGCAACTAACTGTTGGATGTGTCCCTTGTATGATTTGGCACCGGGTGCCGGTGCCTGCTCGGCAGCTCGGCAGCTTCCTGTCCCTTTGTGTTACTTAGTAACTTATTAGATAGATTAATTCTTGTTTATTAGTACAAACTTTACGATAGGAGGTCCCACGGTCCCACGGTCCCCTGCGTGGCAAGATCGGCCCCTATCATCCTATTAGTGTAGCAGCCAGTCGACTCGGTGATTTCCGACGCCCACGGTCCGGGCTCCGGGCGGGCCGAAAGCGAAGAAAACGATTTCGAGACATATCCCCACAAAAAAAGGATCCTTACACGCCGCGCGGCAAAGGGCGGCAAATCGTTCCTCTCCGTGTTTTGTCTCATTGCAACGCAACGTATGTCGTGCAGGACACACAGGGAGTGAAGAAACGGCACCTGGCTGAGGCAGAAAACAAAACAAAACAAAACAGAAATAGATACCGAACAAACGATATACCTGCTAAGGAGAACCGTCTAGGGAGTAAGTTTTACTTTACGGAAGGAAATAGTAGTGTTAACATAAGCAGATGCAAATCGTTATTTAAAAACACAGCAGCGGAACACTTTAGCGGTGGACGGCGATTCGTGAGAACTAAACCGATACAACACAACAACAAATGAAACATAAAAATGGCGCGCACATATAGCAAGAAAAGAAGGAGGGGAGACAGAGAACAGAACAAACATACAATACAATTTATGCTGAATGTTATTGTCTAATTTATACGAGCAAAGCTAGATGGAACTTGTATCAGAGACAGGAAATCAAACTGGTAAAACTGGCAACAGATACTGGGCAATCCGTTTGCGCTCCGTGATGGCCGGAGATGGCCGGAGATACCCAATAGCTCGTAATAGAAACAGAAAATAGTAGGTAAAGTAATAGATAAACAAGAAACCATTCACAACAGCTCCCAAGCAAGTGCAAAACAGGGCAAATAAAACTAAAGAAACAAGCAACAAACGGAGCGTTCATGGGCAAACCAAGGGAGCAAAACATTAAACCAATCTACGGAGCAGAATCCGTTTATCATGATCATTACTGTCGACAGAGTATATAAAGGGACACCAGGAACTTGCTCGAAACGGGATGGCCCCTGTTTTAACATACAAATATGTACAGCAACCGGCAACCAGCGAGAGCAGCATGCAAATCCCATGAAAGAGAAAATCTCGAAAATATACATATACGTATTTCTTTATTGTTAATACAAAAAAAGTACATCCACAATGTGCCGCCTTTCATTGGTTCGTTCCGAAGTCCGTTGGTCCCGGCTCAGAACCAGTACGTGAGCTGCATGGCACCGTCCCTAGTCTTTTGCGTGTCCATCGTGCTTGCCTGGCGCACCAGACGCTTCATCGACTGCCGTCGCATGCGGGCCACTTCAAGCGGTGTCTTTTCGGTGCTGGAACCCGGAGTCGCCGGTACTCCCGCACTAACCGGTACGCCCGTGTTGAGCTCCAGCGTTGGATCTGAAGGGTCTTGCGATAGGTTTTCGTACGATCCGGCCGGGGACTTTTTGCTCGGTATACAGCGGAAGCACTCGTCGAACGTCCAGTCCTTCCCGAACAGCTCACCTTCCTCGAGCGTCTGCGGAAGCCGATGGTGGAGCGTTTCCGGTAGCCGCAGGCCCGTGAACCCGCCGAGCACCGATACGAACCCCATGATCACCAGCGGCAATCGAAGATTTTCTTTGCCCTAAAACAGAAGGAGGGATCGTATGACTTGTCAACGGCGGAGTCTAGCGAAGTCTCCTATATTACCAGATAGGTGATGAACGGGATCACGATTAGTCCGAGTCCACCGATGTAGCTGGAGGTCCCGATGCCGACCCCTCGGACCTGCGTCGGGTACAGCTCACCCGCGAATGGATAAATGATGAGAAACGATGCCGAAATCATCGACTTCGACAGCAGATACAGTATGAGCGTCTCCGTGACGGCATCTTCCGAAAGGACCACCGTAGCTACACAGCTTATACCGCTGTTAAGGAAGGGATGTTTCGTTAGATTCAATTGTTGTCCGCGAGCATGCACCTAAGCCTACCTCAGTATCATCAGCAAACACATGGGCCACCGGCGGCCCCAGCGGTCCATTATGATCCAGCAGATGATGTAGCTGGGAATTTCCACCAGCGACGAAAGAAAGAAGCTCAGGTACTGGTTTTCCCCGAGCGACGGACCGTAGTAGCTCAGCCCCAGGTACACGGTCTCGTTGGCGAACCAGTTCAGCGTGATCAGAATGGTTTTCAGTCTCATGTTGGGCGTCTTGCACAGGTCGAACGCCCCGATCGACGGTTCGTCCCGTTTCGTGGTGCGACTTTTCTCCGCCAGGACGCGCTCCTGGAGTCGCTTCCGGAAGCTTTCGGGCAGCTGCTTCCCATTGACGCGGGCCATCTTCTCCAGAATCGCCAACGCTTGCTCCAGCTTGCCCTTCATCAGCAGCCACCGGGGTGACTCGGGCATGACCAGCAGGTACAGGAAGTACACCAGAAAAGGCACGGACGTGTAGAGCGTCAGTCCGACCCAGTCCCGCTCCAGATAGGTAACACCGGCCAGCATCATGATGCCGAAGGTGTAAAACGTGCAGGTCATCACGGTGACGAACGAGCGGTAGTTTGGACCGACCAGCTCGAGCGCGATGATGAACGGGATCTGGTAGACGGCGGGGATCGTCAACCCGACAATGACGCGGCTGAAGGCCCACATCCAGAAGTTGGTGCTGGCCGCCGTGATGAAGCTACCGGCGAGCAGCGTGGCCAGGCAGGAGAAGTACGATATTCGGCGTCCGGAACGATCGTTCAGCAACCCGAACAGGTACACCCCGACCGGACCGCCCGTGTTCAGGGCAACCAGACCAAGCGTCGGATAGATGTCATAGTCGCAGACCAGGTTAAACTGTGGACGAAGTCGAAGAACACAACACCAGGGGGTTAGTACTTATCTCTGCAACCTCCTCTACATATTGACCATCAGATATAGCAACCTCTAGATATTAAACATGGCGGTAAAGTCCCAGCTCTGAACTGGTGTCATTTGTTTGGTGTCAAACCTCTTTCTCTCGCTCTCGGTAATTCCCGCATCGTACTCACATCGATCACTATCGATGACTGGACGACGGTCGTGTTGTACTCCCAGCCATCGAGACAGGGTTCGGTGGGCCACGAAGCGTTCGGCACCAGCGTATCCGTGTCGCTGTAATTCAGTATCTCTTTCCAGTCCACTGCGTAGCGTGAACATTTGCTGTAACTTTCCACCCCGTCGCTCTGCAAACAGAAAAAGATCAGAATGGAAAAACAAAGGCTGAAGTGCATCTGAATAGCCTAGAGCGGGGTGTTTTAATGGATCTACAAATGTCGGACTAGTCGGATGACTAACTCTAGGGGTTTTTTGAACGATTGTAACCGTGCGTGTGTCGTTACCTCTATCATCGGAATTGCGTACATTCTTCGCTCCTCGGTGGTAAAGTTTTCCAGCTCCGGCACGCGGCACCAGTACTGCTCCGGTGTGTCCGTCATGAAGAGCTGGTTGAAGGCACAGAACCCGCACGGAATGCAGGCCGGCAGACAGATCAGCCACAGCAGTAGCTTCTGGTAGCGTCCAAACTCACCGATCACCGGTAGCAGTTCGTCCAGATCGAAGGGTTCCTTCGCAAAGGGAAAGTTCATGGAAATTAGCTAATGATACAGTGTGTGGACGGCCGCCAGCCACCACTAGACACGTGCCTGCTCGAGCGTGAGAACTTGCCACTGGTTCTCGGCAAAACAGATTAGCCACCCGTTACGGTTGGGTCGACCCCGGATGGCCCTTCTCCTGAAACTTGCTCCTCTTAACCTCAAAGCTCATTACGCAATCAACGAACTACGAACTGAAACGGAAACTTGTGGCAAACGCCAATCTTCCAATGCAGTCAATCCCCGCGCCGAGTTCAATTACTTCCGGGATGCAAGAGCCATCGCCGAGCCCGACGTTCGACGAAACATTTGAGGCTTAATGGAGGTTTATTGGATTTGCTGCGACCGGCAGCACCGACAGGTGGATTAAAGCATTAGCACATCGTTTGTAGTCCCATCCCATGACCTCGATGGTTCGGCTGCCACCGGGCGAAAGGGTTTTTAGGTTGGCAGCGCGCGAGTTGGCAGTACATGGTCCATTACGAAGTTGTTGCATCACGGAAATGGGAGCGGAGCAACTTACGGATCGACAAAGTGTGCCGTTTGTAGTAGTTCTCTTTATTTTTTGAACTCTTTCCACGGTTATTCAATCACCAACTGTCCCAGAAGGACAATGTTAAACCTACAGATATCTACGCAAAGTACACAGTGGACACAGAAAAATAAATTAATCAACCCCAGACAACTGGGGTTGGGAAACCCCAACAAGGGGATCGTACAAAATCGGCTCCCTCCGTTTGTAGAATTCCACGCCCAGCTGCTCAGCATCCGGGAGACTCAATTAGCATCCGCTTCGTGTGCCGCAGTGCCGCATGTCACATTCTTACATCGTTATTCAATTAACGATCGTCCATTTCGCGCGATCCTCGGGCAAACTGTCAGCACGCCAAGAACCTTCGCCATTGTGGTGCCAGTTTTGGGGTACTTTGCACGCGGAGTGAGTTATATCCGCGCGACGTCCGAATCGGGGGCGTATTTCGAAAATAAAACCATTACTGAATGCCGAATGCTGAAAATTCGAGAGTAAGGTCGTACCGTATATCGTACATGGGGACAAGGCTGTGGCTGCTTCGGGAGGTCGATCGGATCGGGCTAAACAGAGAATCCTTTCCCACCGTACCAGATTACAGTAAGGCAGCTTTCTCTCCAATTTCGAGACACGAGTTAAACGATTGTGGTTGTGTCTTCAAAGACGGTAAAGTAAAATAATATCTTGAACAGTTGTTGAACATATTTGCGTTGTTCGTTTGGTCTTGAACCCACATTTTAGGTACAAGCCTTGTTTGTGGATCTTATCGAGTGTTTTGTCTTCGAATCGAAAAGCACCGTAAACTTCTTGGCAGATAATCTAGTTAATAGTACCAATGGATTGGAAACTCTAGAAAAATTTGCACTTTACAGTACGCACTTTCGACCACGCAGAAATTAGATTCCACTTACATCCGACGGTACCTCCTCGTTTCCGCGGGCATGAAGTTGTTCTTTTTCTTCGGAAATCTCCGTCTGTCGTTGTAAATTCCGGTGGGACCCACTCTTGTGGTCGTTGTTATTCATTTTCTGCACTCGGTTTTGTGTATCCGCAGTGAGGCAATCCGCAAATCGTCACTTCGATGTTGTTGTTGCGTTGTTCCCTCCTTAGTGCTTGTGCGTCGAACAACGTGCTGGTGTGTAATACTGCTCCGTCTGGTCTGGTTTATCCTTCCACAGCCGGCTAGCCAGGCAACGCGTCGCCTTCGACGACAATGACGGCGGAGGAGTTGGTATGCAAACCGAGGTTCGTGATTGTGACGTGATGCCACCGCCGTGCTCCACCACGACCCCCCCCCCTATTTCATGGTCACGATTATTTAATTAGTGCGAAAAAGAGGTTTGTGCGCTGGTCCTGTTACCGTAACCGCGACGCGTTCTAGTAAAACTCGCAGTCTGCTCGATTGCACCTAGTCCTTCCAGCCACACAGCCTGCTGTTTTTAATCGACACAAAACTCGTAGCACTCCCGGCACGAGACGACACACGAATGCCCGAATGGGCCGTTGTTCCTTGAGGCGGGCTCAACAATTATGCAAACAACGTGACGTTTCGGGCGAACGGTGGTTTTGATCCGGGCGCTCAGCTGGGATTTCCCACGTGTAGAAATTGATTGGGCGTCTTCAGCTCACTTCACAAACCTATACTGGATGGGGCACTTACAAAGTCGTAAGGCTGTGTCCTTCAACACTCTGCGCTTACGGCATTCGAAACGATGATAGGATTGTGACTGCGCCGAACGACACCACGCAGAACTTGCACGTTTTAATCGATTTTGTCACACTTCACTTGGCTGGCCTGATGAACGCAGGGTTCCAGGTTTCCTCAGCGCCTTCCACGTATGGAACACGTATTTCGGGTATATGTTGGGTAGGTGGTTAACGAAACGGTTAACCTATCGGCTTCAGTTGCGCAATTGAACTGCTCCACAGTACGTCCACAACTACGCAACGTGCCCACTGCGATCACTGGTCAGCGAGCGAATAGGCACAACCCAGGTTCCTGGTCGCCTTCGAACCGAAGTGAGGGCGCCCGCCAGCTTCGGTTGCCGGAGTAATCGGAGACTCGGCAACTAAATCCAATTATGGCAATCATAACACTACGGTGGCATATCAACACACGCGGAGTGACACCCGGACAGAAACCACTAAACCTCCTACGGCACGGCCGTACGGTAGAGGCGATCCGATGCGCTCCACTGGACAACCCACGAACTAATGGCGGAGAGCGTCGTCGAGCGATTCACAGTGAGCCTCCGGGAATCGAAAACCCACTTCGACGACGACGCCTCCGACGACGGTGTCAAGGCGAGGTGGCCGTGAGCACGAACGTATCGCCAAGAAGTGGGTTTGCGCGGGAAAAGTATACACCCGCGCACGCGTGCTGCCAGTTCTCCCGGCACACGTGCTCCAGCTCCTCCGAACCCGTCCCGAGCCGTTAGTCATCGGGCGCGCTATCTGAAAGCCGCTCGCGAATAATTATTGTATTCAAATCGCTCGAATCCATTCATAAATCAGCTCCCAAGGTGGTTGGCGCTGACCGAACTCGCCACTGGCTCGCCGCGTTCGTGAGGTAGTGATCTTTGGCAGCATCCAGCGTGCCTGCACGCAGAGCCACCTGGTCATGGAGCGACCGTCTAACTCTTCGAGCCGCGGCAATAGAAGTTCAGGGGGCTACCTTCGACGGTGGCATCTAGTCGCGTGCCGTTATCACATTATCAGGATCAATGGATCGGGTGGTTACTGAATTCATTCACATTCCGGACCGGTCAGAAATGCGAGACTCGCCTACAGTCGGTTGCCTCGATCGCGATCGCCGCCAATGACTGATCGACCACTGGCACGTACCCCAACCACAATTGATTCAGCCTCAAGCGCTACCGGATCGGATCCGCAGAAATACTCATCAATTCCGCCGGCAAAACGATAATTAGATAAGTGCTCTACCGTGCCTCCAGTGCCGCGAAGCTATGTGACTAATTGTTTACTACACCAGGTCGCGGTGATCTATGACGGGTAGCGATTCGAATTATGCGGTAGCGTTACTATCAATCATCTTGGAAAGTTTTTCACATCACGTCGATAAGGGTTTCCCTTACTCCAAATGCTGATTCTGGTGAGGAAGTAAACTCAGCCTACAGGCGAAAGGAATTCTTTCATTGCAAGGGGCACGCACATTTGCCAAATCCAACTAGGTACTTCTTTTCATATCGATGGTCAATAAAGTCGGGTTGGCGGACTTAAATTTTCCATAAATTTGTCGGCGATCAATATAGAAATAACTACACTACATGAACATCTCAAGAAAGTTTGGACGAAGACTCCCGAAACAACGACTAGTATTGGAAAAGGGTAATCAAATTGTACCTATGTTATCTATCTTTTTCTTCTTTATATTTTTAAAGAAAGTATTTTTGCAATAAGTATTCTATGTATTAGTCTAAGTGTACCAGTGCAATCGAATGAACGAACAAACTGAAATACAGTCGTGTCAGAACAGCTATCAAGCACAGTCCTCTCTCTTCGGTATGCAACAGTTATGTTAGTTACACTAATTATAAATCAAGAACGGCTGAACCAATTTGGCTATAAATTGATGGAAACGTAGCTCGGCGGTGGACTCGTACCGGGACGGATATCCGTCAGCAGCGAAAACCACACAGTGATTGGCAGCCATCACCAGTGGCTGACGCCGAGCCTTCCGTCGATGGTTCGGCTATCGGCTCCGATCCAGATGCGCCGCAAGTTCAGCTTTCCAGGCAACCTGCGTCGCCTGGGATGTGTTTCCCTCGTTGCTCAGCGTGCGTAGCAGCACCCTGTTCCCGTCACTCACCGTCCTTCCGCACTTTCTTCCTACCAGGTGGGCAAGGAGCTGGAGCGGAATCTCGCGGCATCGCGGATGTAGAAATCTATTGGTCAATGAAAGAAATGAGGGAAGAAAGTAAGGTAAGACTCGTAGTAATGCACGAAAAAAAAATCAGTTTCCGTCGGAAGCTTCAGGGAAAACATTTGGGAGAAACGTTACTCGCGCTTTTCTTCTCGACGGTCTTCTGGAGCCGCATAAACACTAAGGAAACAGGAACCAGTCGCTCCTGGTAGCCCCAGTGCTCCAGAAAACAGCACCAAATTGCACCAATCCATACGCATGAATATTAAAATATTGCCAAAAAAATTGTTTGGCCGTATCATGAAATATTATTACGCAATTTGTATTTTATTACGAAATGAGGATGAAATGAGGCGTGGCGACGAACGCCGGTAACAGCTAGTTTTACATATTTATATCGATTTCAAGTTTTTATTATTACCTAAAAAGCAACAGAGAAATCAAGAGAACAAAAGAGTAATATGAGGTAATTAGCTCTACATAAGCTTAAACTTGCACAGTTAATGGAAAAGTTAAATTTAACGTTATAATTCCTTTTTCTCTTGTCGCAACGTTGTCTTCGTTATACCCAGTTTTCTATGATCCACCTTGTTCTGAGCATGTTCTGAGTTTCTATGTTTTGTGAGAAATGCGACAAAGTATATGGCGCAACTGAAGCAGACCACTTCAAATACCTTTCGTGTGCATTCTGGCACCGACTGGATTACATCACTGAAATCGAACCGTAAAACGCGGGATTAAACCTTCGGGAGGGTCCAATTCGTGAGACGTGTTGTGTCTTTCACAGCCGCAGACGACTGAACTCACGCGATCGGGAAGCAATGAGAACATTTGCTCTGATTTGCGCTCTTAAGATGATGTTGAATTTCTTTAGACGGTACGAAAACCCCCGAAAGCTCCCGAAAGCGGTCGAGACTCTCGGAACCTCCCACAACATTCGATTACGTTCGATCAACAGACCCGCATTCGGCTCTTCTCATCCTGCAACGCGCCGTAGTCCTTACGGAAAGCAAGACCGGTCAGCACGACAACACTTCATCGCCAGGTCGTCGGAGAAGCAATAGAAGTGTGATAAATGGTGGGACGAGGTGCTACGGAGACGAGACGAGAGCGTGTTCGGAGGACACCAAAAATAAACCAACCCACTGTCGATGGCGTCCGAAAATAGCGATCGTTCTCGATCGTGCGCGAAAGGATTAGTGTGGCGCGCAAGTGTTGGTGTGCGTCAGCGAAGACCGGGCCACCGTTGGTGTTGGTCATGGCCTCACGGTCGCAGTCGGAAGATAGTCCGCGACCGGATCGGATGTAACTCGCCGAGTGAGTGAGGGAAGTGCTTTTCTGGGTTTCTTTTTTTTGTAAGGAAGTGAAACCGAAGATTCGTGGCAATGGAGGAGACGTACCGGGTGTTGGAGTGTCCGGAGCTTGGCCGCTACGGTGTGGCGGCCCGGGACTTGCGTGCCGGCGAGCGGCTCTTCGTCGAGCTTCCGTTCGCGATTGGTCCGAAGCTCGACAGTCCACCGCTCTGCCTCGAGTGCTGCTGTCCCGTCGATGGCGGGGACACTGGGCCACGGTGTCCCCGTTGTGGTTGGCCACTGTGTGAGGACTGTGCCGCAGTTCTGAACACCCCCGAGCTAGCCACCTACCATCGCGGCGAGTGTGCGGTGTTTGCGGAAAAGCGTGTCCGGTTTCAGGCCGTGGAAGACTCGACGGCCGGTTGCGTGCAGCTTGACTGTATCACACCGTTGAGGGTCCTGCTGGCCGCGGAAGTGGACCGGGAGCGGTGGGAGCGCGAGATCGCCCTGATGGAGTACCACGGCGAGGCGCGACGCGATGAGGCCAACTGGAAGGTGGACGAGCGCAACATCGTCGAGTTTCTGCGAGGACCCTGCGGGCTGGCAGAGCGGTTTTCTCCGGAGCTGATCCAGCAAGTGATCGGCGTGCTGGATGTGAACGCGTTCGAAGGTCACACTTGCAATGGGTACAGCGTACGGGGCCTTTACCCCCAGCTAGCCATCATGGCACACAACTGCGTGCCGAACGTGGTCCACTCGATCCATCCGAGCGAAGACTTCAGGTAGGTTCCCGTTCCGTCAGATCGCATTGTTGTAACTGCCATGCCGAGCTCGAGTTGCGCATTCCTCCGGACACCGGGACCCCGAGCAGCGCCAAAACACTACCGACGGGGGGTTTGCAGAACTCGCACACGCCGAGCGTAGCGGTTGGCGTGGTAAAAATAGAGTTTTCCACCGTTTTCGGCAAAACACCACCAACGGCGAGGTGGCGATTCTCTAATTAATGGCCCCCGGCAGCGGACGAGCTCCAACAGGCGTCCGTTTTGCGTTGCGTGTTATAAACATCAACAAGAAATGCCGGTCCACGGGGGGTTGGGGTGGTCAAGTCTTTCCTTGCCGATTCTCTAATCGATCGATCGAGTTTAACGATCACCGCCTCGAAGAGTTGCGTTTCTAGTGGCATTCTTTGGTCTAATTCCGTGCCTGCATTACTAGACGTCAATATCTCATCCATTTATGTTCTGTCGGCACCACCGATTAGCTGGTGACTCGCTCACCCAAAAGACTAAAGATCAAAAAGTGCAAAGCGTATATCAAAAGATGTTTTTACTTAATCATTAAAACAACAACTATTACAATGTAAGGGTCTATTAAGATCATTCTTGTACGAACATTTAAAACTAAACGAAGATGACCTTCAAAACGCCGCCATGTGATGCCATTTAGTTTCGCACCCATTCGGATTGCTTTCAATATCCCTTTTTTATGGTAACAGTTGAACTGTGAGTTTAATTTAAGTTATCATTTTGATCGTTGGTCGTAGTTGATCATTATAAATTAACGTTTGCTACGTACCTTGAGGGTTTTTTATGCAATTATTAAGTAGAAAGCGACTGACCTAGAAATAAAATAAGAAATATTAGAAATATCTGGCATTTCGTTCTAAACCTCTGTTTGATACACCATCTTGTACAAGAGTCGGGTCTCGATTTATCCATCGTTACACCTTCGTTCTCCGTACTCAGATTGGAAGCACGCATCGCGGTGGATGTGGCGGAGGGCGAGAAGCTGTACACGACCTACACCTACACCCTGACCGGGACAGTCGCTCGTCAATCGATCCTGAAAGCCAGCAAGTTCTTTACGTGTCTCTGCGAACGGTGCGTCGATCCGACCGAGCTGGGCACACACTTCAGCTCACTTCTCTGCAGCAAGTGTGTCGGAGGACTGGTCATCTCCACCAATCCAATAGGTAGGTTTCGATGGGAAGAAAGGGTCTGTACAGGACATAGGTGCCGATGCTTCGACTGATCATCCTTCTCACCCTGCACCACACGCTAGATGAGCAGGCCGACTGGAAGTGTGGTCATTGTGATTTCAAAATAGCGGGGGCCATTGTCCAGAAAGCCGTCATAACGATGCACAACGAGCTGGACGAGCTGGTCTGCCTGGAGTATGATGCCGGACGGCTGGAAGCGTACGAGAGGCTGTATAAAAAGTTCCGCACTGTGCTACATCCACTCCATTTCATCAACACCGCGATACGGCACAGTTTGATCGAGCTTTACGGTCGAATTCCCGGCTACGAGATGGCTGAGCTACCGGATGTGCTACTCGAGCGCAAGGTTGAGTTGTGCCGGGATGTCCTTCGCGTGCTAGAGGTTTTCGAACCGGGTAGATCGCGTTCCAGGGCCATGGTGCTGTATGAGCTCCACGCTCCGCTGATTGTGTTGGCCCAGTCCGGGTTCGCAAGGGGCGAGGAAACGCGCGACGGCAAAACGTTCAAGCAGCAGCTGGCCGAAGCGGCCACGATATTGGAAGAGTGTGGCAGCATCCTGGAGTGGGAGGATCCGACCACGCCGGAAGGCATACTGGCGAACGTGGCCAAACAATCGCTGTTACAGCTACAGCAAAGTATCGACAGCCTGGACTAGTAGCGATGATCGATAGATGTGATGAAACTACGATGCGCCGCGTGGCACATTGTTTTGCCGTTTTGTGCCGTATGCTTCGCCGTCAAACACTTGACCGCACCGGCAAGCGTTAGAAGTGATTGCTTAGTGTCTAGCTTAGTTCTATGGTAATGTTTCCTACGATACTCCATTTGTTCCATGCGTTTATCTAATGATCACCGTTTAATTAATTTACAATAAAGGGAATGCAAATCCGCATCTCAACGCGTCACCCGAAAGTGAATATGTACAGTTTATTGAAGTGGCCAAGAATGCGAGATTGTAGATCTTCGTTCAAAATCAAGAATGTAAGGTGGTCGTTGTACCATAATCTCAATCAGTTTCCCAAATAGTTCCTGTCCGGCATTCGCTGTTTTTTGTTCCACTTTCTTCAGTTCAAAGTAATCTGTTTCAACTTACCTAGTCACTGGCGTGTGATAAGGCACCATGCGTCTCCATTGGGACACTAGACCTGATTGTGCGATCAATTGCATATCAAATACTTTGCAATGGGTACGGTCTCAATTTCAACTTCTTGGTTCACAATTTGCTAATGAAAAACCATAAGAAAATATTAAATACTTTCAAACGGGCTGAAAAAAGATACAAAAATGATTTAATCATAACATGAAACATATAAAATTCAGAAACTAATGAATCCTTTCTTTCATTCAGTTCAGAACAAACAGTCACGTTTTCCTTCGGAACACCTTCCCTTTTGCTTATCACTTTATTGCATCGCGTTGCGTTCGACAAAAAACATCCAATAAAAATCGTAACGACCGTTCGTTGACAATAGTCAAACTATAGGCCTGCGATGCGCCGGCGGTGCATCAGTGCAAGTTTGAAAACAAACTCCAATTCCGTTACGGAATCCAGTGCAAGGCATTTGTGGTACACAGGTTTCCGATCCGTCTCCGTGAGTTAAGCAGACAGGCAGTAATAAGAGGGAAGACCTCGTGGCCTGTGGATCCAATGGCGCCTTCACTGACTAGACCAAGACACCGTACTTGTCGCCGTATGTGGCGTTGGCGCAGGGGTGCAACTACTACCCAAAAGCTACCGATGCCTAGCTAAAGAAGTACACTGATTCCAACACCTTCTGCAGATCGAAGTCACCTTTGTCGGGACACTGCTGGAGGATGCGGTTGAGCTTGCGCTTGGTGAGATCGATCACGGAACCGTCGTTGCTTATTTCACTGTAGAAATAGGAAAAGAAGTCAGTTTCTTCAGATACTTATAACAACATGCCGTTTCAGGGTTACGTACTTCTCGTCGTAGCTGTATTTTTGTACCAAAAATTTGGACAAATCCTCCAGAATCGGTTCGGAATGGAGAGCGACAAACTGTTTACGGCAGATCTGTGAAATGGTATGCATATGGTAAGTAACGATGACCGATGGACTTAAGACGCTTCGTGTACCGTATTCATCGTGGGCACTGTGCATGCGTGGGTCCAGTAACAGTCGTGAACCGAGATGAACGTGAGCCCGGCCCGTTCGCAGTGCAACGACGTCAGCATCATGTGGCTTGAGTCTAGCGAGTGGACAAAGTTTGGTGGAAACGCATTCTTCTGCTTCATGATATTCGGTTTTTCAAACGAATCAATCGCAAAGTGTTCCGGTAACTGGGCCGTGGATTTTGTGCTCCACGCCAGACGATCTGCGCGGTTGTATGGCTGAACCACGGGTAACCCTAGTGGGGTTACCCATTCGACGTTCTGCGCACAAACGGCCGATATGAGTCGGGCACAATCGGTGAACCAGTCCTGGATCTCTTTGGCCGAGGTAAACATTTCGCTTAGTGCATCGAACGTCTTGTGGGTGAGGTAGCTGGAGGCAGGCCAAACCCAATCCTTTGGGAACTCTTCGATGTACTCGAGCTGACGGGCGATCTGCTTGCGCGCGCCGTACCGTGTCACTCCATACACCGTCGTCATGACCGTCTGCTTGATAACCTTTCGGCTTATGAAGCCCTCCAGAATGGCGGCCACTTTAATGTTATTTCGTACATCCCGGGCTCGGTTCTCCTCCACGAGGGCGGCTACCGCACTGTACACGTCCTGCGGTACGACAGCCGGCGCAAGATTCACACTCACCGCACCGGGTGTGTCCCGACCGAGGGCTGCATAGTGTTGCAGGCCATTGCACGAACCGTCCTGATGAATCGGGAAGCCACTTTCGAACACTGATCCGAAAATAAATAAAAAAAAATCAAACACCTGTTATCAGTCGCGTCTTTGGGCTACTTACTCTCCGGGTCCGGACAACGGTGCACCTTGGCAATTTCCATACAACAGGACAACGTTTGCCACGGTTCATCTGACTTGCTCCACCACATCCGCCCGGTCAGTGGATGATCGGCTGAATCGAGAATATCGTCCATGATCTCGTCGGCGTACCGCACCCGCTCGTCGATCGACTCGCGTTTCTTCAGCCCGGTCAGATTGATGCAGTGTAGCTTCAACCATCGGAAACCATCCGGTCCGAGGGGCTTTCGCTGATGAAACACCAACAAACAGCGCGCAAGATCGTGTCCGAGGTGGTTCAAATGGGGCGGTATCGGATACACTCGGCCCCGGAAGTCAATGTTTTGCGGCAACCAAAACACTTTCCGGCGGAAGTGGCTGGCCAGCGATAGACGGTAGAGTGCGTCGCACCACAGACTGTACATATCGCCCTGTTTCCGCTGGTGTACGAGCCGGTTCCGGAGAAGCGTGTACTTTTGGAAACCACTCATCTCGCTCCTCGGCGTCTCCTCCTGGATCGGTGGTAACGCGGACGGGGGCTCGGGTACGTCCAGCTTCGCATTGCCACCGGCATTGAACACGTCGATGATCACATCGAGGATGGGTTCATTAACAACCCACGGTATGCTGGCCAGTTGATTGAGAGCATCGAGCGTTGGGTAGAGGTCCTGTGGATCGGCCTCCACGATACGTTCCGTCTGCTGGTGGGCTTGCTGGGGCAAACGGATCAGTTCCGACTTGGCCAACAGGTAGCCACCGTTCGTCGGAGTGCTCCAGGGCTGCGGAGGACACAGCATCGGCACCAGGTTGATGTCGAACTTGAGCGTGCTCGGTTGCGACTTGCGGTAGAGCTTCATCAGTACGGGATGCGGTTTTATCTGCTCCTTGGCCATCTTCGCCTCGTAGCGAAAGAGCGTATAGAAGGCCGGCACCAGCTTCACCTTGCGCGTGTTGGTGCGGCTGGTCGCGTTTACGTTGATCTTGAGATCACACTTCAAGATGTTGTACAGGAACTTGCCCACTCCGATGACGGCAGCCTTCGGCCAAGCCACACTCTCGATGTCCATGCTGGGACCGCTGTTGCGCGTTTCGTGTACCAATCGTTGCCAAAGTTGTCGTGGATTGTCGCTCGAGTTACCGGTCGCCAGGGTGGTCGCATAACGACCGTAAATGTCGTACGTTTTGTCCACCACACCGGCCATTCGCTTCTGCTCCACGTGGTAGCGCGATTCGACCTTCCGGCCCAGGTCGCGGTATAGTTGCGAAACGACGAAACTGAACGTATCCGAGCCCTCGAGCAGCATGTGCACCTCGTCGAGCAGAATATCGGTGAACTGGGGCACCGAGAGGGCTTTCAGGTAGGGGAAGAGATTGATCGTACGCGAAGCTTTCGTATCGGTGATCGCCTTCAGGGTGTTAAAATCCCGGTGAAACGCCATCGTGATCTGCTTCGCCCAGACTTTCTTCAACTCATCCACTTCTTTGCGCTGAAAGAGATAAGGGCTACTGAAGGAAGCCATCAGCCAAGCGACTCGATGAGGATACTTACATACTGCAACACTAGCTGCGTTGGTTCGGGAAACTTTTCAATACTCTTCACCGCCAGGTGGCCGTTCAGCTCCAGCTCCACCTGTTGCTGCATCATCCGCTCCAGCGCGTCGCGAGTGAAACCTGCCTTCGGGTTCATTATCTCAGCCCCTGGGACTGGCCCATCGGTCGGTAGTGGCTGGGCTCCAATCGGCAGCACGTGCTCGTTGAGCGCATCCACCAAATGGTTGTTGTATGTGAGGATCGGCGGTCGATAGACGGGTTCGAATGATGGCAACAAGGAGCGGAAAAGACTCAAGACCACATCCCGCTGATCGTGCGTAAACTTACTCCGATCGAGGATGTCGTCCATTGTGAATCCGTTCGCTTTGGCTTCCTGCAGATAAGCTTGCGCTTCATGCATCACTTCCTCGTTCCATTCGAGGCGTCCCAAACACTCAAACACGCCGGCGAACGTTTGGGCTGACGGTGCAATGTTATCTTCACGCAGCACGCGCAGCAGATCTCGCACCCGGCTGTAGTTTCCCTTTCCGGCGTACGCGTGGATGAGCTGATTGTACGTCGCAACATCAAACTCCCGCCGTTTGCGTCGGTGCCGGTAGTTCAGGGTGGTGGCGTACGCACGGTTCACCAGCCCCGTCGTGATGCACATGTCCAGATACGCGTGCAGCGTCATCTGAAAGCTGCGCTGGCGTGCCAGATTCTCCAGCTCGGAGCTTTGGTAGTACTTTGAGACAAACTTGCCGCCAGCCTTCTTCTGTTCGTCCTCGATCTGTGGCCGATTTGGTTGAGTTCCTTTGGTACGCTTCGTTTTGCCCCGTTTGGTCAGCGAAAGCTCCGGTACGTCGAACGCTAGTTCGGTTTCATCCGCAAGGGCCACCGAATCTGGTTCGAGTAACGCTTCCCCTTCGATTGCCGGATCTTCTAGTTCCTGCACGGGAGCGGACCCCGTGCGGACTGTCCGATGTTGGTGGATTTCTTTCAGCACGTTCACACTCTCCAGTATCTCGGACAGGGTTTCGGGCGAAATTTCCGTCTCGTTCATCCTGGGCCCGATGTAGATGACGGGTGTTTCCTCAAAGTTCCACCTGGAAATGTCCACCGGAGGAACCGAAGTGCGTGTGGCAGCTGTGTCCGAACGGCCCGGGAAAGGTTCCAGGGCTATTTGATCATGTATGAAGTTGGCCAGCTTTTTGGCTTTCAGCTTCTGCACCGACGCCTTCGTTTCCTTTGTATCACCATCTTTGACTGTAAAGGACGATTTGATTTCAAACGGTGACCCTTTGACTAACATTTACCTACACACTAACCGGCTAGGAGTTCGATGAACTTGCTGCCGCCCGATTTTTTCCGTTTGTTTTTCTTGCCCTCCAACGTCGACGAAATTTCGGCTGAAGGGGTCGTCGAGTGGACCCGTTTTATGTTCACCGCGCCATTGTCTGCAGGAAGGAATAGAGATCGATTAGGAAACGTTTGATTGCTTTTTTTAGTGCGTCGCTCGCACATTGTTTGCATTACGTAAGCCGGCCGTAAGTCGCATCTGTCAAATGTGCTCCGCAGCGGATAAGTACGACGCATAAGACCAATTACTCATACGAAATATATCTGCGAGCACATGTTGGCTTACTACTGCTTCCGGGACAGTGCTTTTACTGTCCGGCATGGATTTTCTCACTTACCGTTAACCAGCAGCAGATCCGAGGAGAGCTCACGGTTACATAAATGGGACACTTTTCTTCGCGATTCGCAACACACGGCCACACGGCTCCCATCGACACGAACCGTGCCGCTTTGTTGAGCGAGAAATTTGTTCTTACTTTGTGACAAACTTCGCAGACTAAGCATACGGAACATGTTCACCGTAGCTCGCCAGACCGGGTGGCGATAACCGAGTCCTTTGCAAATTACTCACTCCGCCACACGAGACCAACCGCGACCGCGAGCACGTTTTGTTATGAAAACAGACGGCTGTCACAGAAGACGTCCCATGCGGGTCAACTGTGGCAATTTGTGATTCGTTCAACTACCAAATAACAGATGGCGCTGTCGCTAGTGATTTAAATTCTTAAAGAGCAACGGTCGGATTTTTACAAGCATTTTACATTTTCTGTACTTTAAGTGGCACGTAGGCAATGTAGGCAAACTATCGTCATCTATAGACCTTGTAATAGTATTTCTCCCTCAGTTACAATTAAATTTCTGCCAAAATCGTGTGATACAAAACATTGACCCGATTATGTGGCTGTTTACTTCATACAAACGAAATCTTTCGTAAAGTTTAAATCAACAAAAAATTAATGAGAAATTACTTAGGATCACCATTCAAACAGAATGGTTTATTTTTAGAATACATTGCAGTGCGTCAGCTCGCCATCGAATGCAGCGTATTACCAATTGTCACCCACATCAAGCCGATCGGAAAACCGAGCCATTTTCTGGAACCGTTTAATGCTGGTGCGCTCAGCTCCCACGCTGCGGAGAAGGTCATAACCATACGAGCCAGCGTTGCACTTTGTCCATCAAAACCACGACCCTACGAAGCAGCAACATAATGCTGTAAGGCGGATAAGTGCTGTGAAGAACGCGGCTTAAAGTAAACAAAATATCCCACCACCATCGATCGGGGCGGTGCATCTGGTTGTGTATGCGGGCCATTTCTTGCTCGGCAAAGTGGTGTCGGAGGCTGCCACATAGGGACCGGGTTTATGGCCCGGTAATAACGCATAACGAGATCGTGAGATGATATCGTCACATTCGAAGGAAGTTTTACAGTGCCGTCCCTGTTCTTACTCCTCATGCCCGCAATTGCTTACGCTTGCGGGGACCTTTTTGAATGGAACAATGAGGTCGGTGAAATTACTCTCACTTGGGGGCGCAATTTTTAGCAATGATGGTCTACGGGTGGCACATACTGTAGTCGCCGTTGCTGGCTTCTTGATCCTCACGAAGCGTTGCCTGTCCGCTGGCCGTTCGAGGTCGCATGATAACGCCGGTCGGCTCCATATGGCTACCAACACATGTCGATCGATCATTAACTCTAGGAATCCGATCTTCACCGAGGCAAAACATGTGCGCACCATGTCTGCCATTCATCTCGCATCACAAACAGCGGCAGCTCCGAGAGTCGCAGGGATGCGTTCTACGTTCTGAAGTGCTAGGGGTTGCCAGTTTGCCGGTCAGCACAAAGACCACGAAGCGGACTCCGGGTTAAGTGCCATACGCAGCCGACCGAATCCTTCAGTCGGCGGTTTGCGTTCGGAGCGGACGGATCATCAGAGAAGTGTCGGTGGCCGCACACGGTCGAGTGATTAGTGAGAGTGATTTCATCTGGACTCTAGCACCTAGCACATCGGTAGTGTAGTGTTTAATTCTTCCTCCCGTAGCCATAAGTCCATGAGTTAGTTATCTATCCACCATCATGATCCTTGAGGTTCCATCGATGAAAGTTTAGTCTACACATGCTGCATGCTTCAAAATTGTGCCTTTCTCCGTTCGACCATTATTGGAAGTAACTGGAACCCTTACGCACCGTTTGGTGCTACTCAGAATCGGTTTCGGATTTCTCCTAGCGATCGGTCTCAGCCGATCTGGGCCAAAGTGTTTGGACTACCGCCTCCATATGTGAAGCATCATTTTACACCACCCTTGGAACTCGGGATTGCTCGAATGGGTGCATTTACGATCGTAAGTCAACGGTCGACAGCGTGAACCTCGGCTCGTGGGAGACATGAGCCGGTGAACCGATTATCAGTCCGCGGTGCGGTTCAGGCGCCGGGCGAGATTGATGTGCGATTGTCGAAAGGTCACGGAAGAAGCTACTTTCAGCGGCCCAACGCCCGTAATAATCTTCTGTGATTTTCGGAAATCCACGCCTTGAGGCAAACAGAAGCTGTAGCCATTCTTGCAGACGCTGGAGTAGGGGTTACTTTTGCGTGTTAATATCGTAACGTGAGTGAGCGACTTTTTCCTCAGATGTTGGCGGGCGTGTGACCGCTTTCACATGTGGTGTACGGATTCAGAGCCTCGCCGCCATATTGCTCAATATTGATTAATTTAAAAACAATTTATCACTATTCGAAACGGTAAGACAAGCGCTGACAAGCGCCGCCAACAAGGAAATGTGAGTAGCGGCCGTGCTTGGGAACGAGATTGTAATTTACTCGCGCATAGCTTTGTTACGCTTGTGATAAGTGTTTGATGATTTTTATGTTGATTATTAAACAAAATACCAACACAAAAATACAATACTTCCTGGGCGCCGTAAAAGATCTAGACGATTTGCTGGCCTTATGAAAATCTGAAAAAAAATGAAAGGCTAAACTAATGGGACCGAGTGAGACTAAGGATCTGAGAATGGACAGTTATTTTGCTTCTAAAAAAATAACTACACAGCTTTAGTTAAACTGCAGTTATGTAGCAAAGTAAAAGACCCTTTCGTACTGAGATGGCAAAGCTAGTTCTTGGATAAGTAACATGAAGATTAACGTACGAAAGAGCTCAGCTATCATTTGGTCCCCCAAAGGTAACAGGCTGCAACAGTGGTAGATGGTAGATCCAACCGGCTTTACATCGACAGACGTTCTATAGGCGCTTAGTGGCCAGAACTCGGGCCGGGAGTACTTTCCAAATCTTGATTGCTGACTTTGCTGAGTGATTCGGTTTAATGGAACGCATTAATAGAGTTTGATTTTTTTCTGCCACTCATCCATTCCCGGTTCTAGGGTTTACCCGCACTTTACTTTCCTGCCGTATCGACGCTTCGATATCTTCCAGGCCCGCGGTCAACGATGATGTCTCAGTTTTGTCTCGTAGCTCTGCTGGCCCTAAGTGCCCTCTCCTATCGAGGATCGGCTGCTCATCCTGCGACAGAAGTTACGTAAGTATAGCCCTTCCTTCCGTGTGGCTCCCCCGTTTACGGAGCACTGTTTTGAGGAAATGAATGAAGAAAGGAGATACATATGCTTCGTGGTGCGCCAAAACGAGCGAAAACAGGGGAGAGCATAGCGGATGGCCGCATTATTTACCTCACAGGCTTCCACTACAGACAATTGACTGCACTGTCCGAGGCTCGGAGCGCGTCGTTTGCGGCCTCGGCCAGTTGCGCCCATCACCACTACTAAATCGAATGGCAATGAACCCGCACGCCCGAACTTTCGCAGATCATCAGCATCGGGAAACCCGGACCCTACGCCGAAGTTGGTGTCCGTTGAGTGTAATTGGCCGTAATTGAATGGCTGAACTTTGAACCCAAAATTTGAGACCCGCCGTCTTTGTGTTGGTGAGGTGAATGTCACGGCCATCCGTTAGGATCGGAACGAGCACGCCATTCGGTGCTCTGGCTTCTGGCTGGTTCTGGTCGGTTTGAGGTCGTTGATGCGATGAGGCGGACCAGAGATCCCCCTAACCTTCAAAAGCGATTCGGATTCCCGATTTTCCCCCCGTTTTGCGCGTACGATGCCTGCACAATGCATCCTTTTTGATGTTTACATTCAGCGATTTTGCATCGTGTGCACTGCTAATGGTGGCTGATGGATGCGGTGCGATCCACACCCTTGTGGCATCGGCGGCGAGTGCAAATTTTTACGATCGTCCATCGAAAGCTATATTTAACACACAACGCTTCTGGACCACTGGAAGCAGAAACGGTTGAACCCGCGCCGATGCACCGCTCGGAACGGGAAATGGTGCATCTTTCGATCTTTGTTCTTTGGCGGCCAGCAAAACTGGGCAACGGCATGCTCGTGCCGTGCCGCTCAAGTCAAGTAAACAGGAAGAGAGTATTTTTGGGTTTTATATTGCTCCCCGGGACGGAACAATTGACGTACAACACCGCACTCGGTTCGTGCTGCCAATGAATGGCGATCACGACCCTGATGGATGGCCATATCCAACGTAACGTATTAATTTAAACATTTTTCAAATAAACAATCAGATTAAGTTTCCACATCAAGCGGAAAACATCTAACAAAGGATACATTACGGTTAAAAGTAGAAACCATCTTTGAAGGAAATAAACTGGCGTTTCGAGAATAGGAAATAATGTGGAAATGAAGCCATAAAATGCAATGCAATCAATAACAGTCGATAATTTAATATTTCACGACGGCTCACGTATTCCCTTTGGGGTTCATCTCATGCGCCATATTCCAGAAGCTCTTGGTGGACTCTTGGAATCTTCCGAACCGTTTTCTCTTGTGCGAAGAATTCAACAACCCAATCTAACGCTTGTGAACTTATTCATGCCTCACGTAGCAATCAAGAGATTCGAGATGCAATCCTTTCACTGGTCCATTCGTACAATCAACTGGACAATAAGCTGGAGCGTCACGAGCAGCGTGAGCGGGCCCACGCCGAGCAGGTTAAGAAGAGTCTAATCACGGTGCAGAAGAACCTCCGGTCGCTGGAACCACTGCCGGGAATGGTTAGCCGCCTGGAGGCACGGACTGGCCAAATCGAGACAACTCTTTTGCAGGTGCGATCGCTGAGTAGCCAAAAAGTCTCTGCACGACCTTTGAACGACCATTTTCTTGTTGTGTCCAACAGCATGGGGAGCAGATTGACAAGTTCAACCAGCAGCAGCGTGAAGTCAGCAGTGCTCTCGAGGCTATTCTGAACTGGTTGAGCAACAACGCGCAGACGCTGGAGACACGTGCCGCGACCGGAGCAAACCGCGATGACGATGACGAAAGTGTGGCCGGCAAGCTGGATGAGGTGTCGGCAACCGTGCGTGAGTTGCGCCGTGAATTGGCCGAACTGAAGAGCGATCGTGATGCAACGGAGGTAATGGGAGGTAGTCGCAGCTTTGGTCCGGGACTGAGTAACACCGGAATGCACCGTTTCGTTACAGGACGTGAACCGACAGCTGCTGAAGGAAACGGAGAAGCTGGTCAACTCGAAGCTGTCGTCGGCGGACGAGATCATCGCGAAGATGGAGGAGAAGCTGTCCCAGTTCTACCTCACCAGCCCGGTGATCGCGACCCAGAACACCGAGTTTGAGGAGCGCGTGGTGAAGCAGCTGACGGGGTTGAGCGAGGCGCTGGCGGCGGCCAAGGGTTCCGCGGGCAGCGGTGGTACCGGGCAGGAGCTGGCCACGCTGTCGACCGTCCCCGATAAGGAGTTCATGCAGGGTCTGGTGAACGAGGCCCTGGAAGCGATCAACGATATGCGGCTCGAGGTGTTGACCGCGTCCGATAAGAGCTTCACGAAGACGGCGACCAGGATCAAGGAGAACAACGAGGCACTCCAAACGTCGGTGGACGAGATACTGAAGCTGCTGACGGAGGAGCTGACCACGGCGGATGCGTTCCACACCACGGCCAAGGATCAGTTCAACGCGATGAACGAAACGATGCAGGGGTTGTCTGCGTTCCTGCTGAAGACGGGCGAAAACATTCTGGACGCAAAGCGCGGCATCGATTACGGCATTCTGCAGATTATGCGCGAGGTCAGCGACGTGGTCAAGGCCAGCTCGGGCAGTCTCAACACGACCGTGGCGAAGCGCTTCGACGAGATCGGGGCAACGATCCTGGACAACCACAACGGGGCGCTGAGTAATCTCAGCTCAAAGATCGAGACCGAGATCAGCCAAGTGTGGCGCCAGATCGGCATCATGTACCAGGAGATTTCGTCCAGCAAGCAGGCGCTCGACCGGCTGCAGGAGCAAACGGAAACGTACGTCAACGGAACGCTCAACACGATGGACAGCATGGAGGGCAAGGTTTCGCTCATCACCAACCGCATGACGGAGGTTGACTCCAATCTGAACTACCTGCTCGGCCGGCTGTCGATGGTGACGCAGGAGTTCAACCAGATCAAGCTGGGACTCGGCAAGGCGCTCGATGAGATCAAGGGCAGCTTCGCGGAGGTTCACAACCGCGTGAAGGGCCCCGGACCGCACCGGATTTCGTCGGAGGAGATGCTCGACGACAACGTTGGCACGCCCAAGTGAGGGCCAGTGAGGGCAAGCGGAGCCAGCGGTGCCATACCATCGGTGGAAGTATTCTTCAGAACCAAAAAACTAATCAGTGGCCAACCATATCGCTCTATCTCGCTTCTCGTGCGTATGTATTAGCTATTAGGGATGCGTTTCAGTGTTTTTTTTCTTTAGGACGTGACGAAACTGACGACAGACCAAGTGGACGCGGTGGAAGTGGAAAAAGGCAGGAATTCGTGTTTTACGTGGTAGAGATTTACTTATTAGTATAGACAATAGCGAGTGCGCTGCGTGTGCTTAAGTAAACGACAGAGATAGTAAAAGCTAGGCGATGTATTCAGTAACTTTTAAATCATACAACATCAACAGGTCACGAGCAGCGAGTGTATTGCTACGGTTACGATCTGCAAAATCATGAATAAATAATTAAAATGGCCACAATTTTCGCTGTTTAAGGAGCACAGTTTATAATGCGTTCCGTAAGCTCCAGTAATTAACCAAACACCAGAATAAGTACCACACACACATATACAAGCATAGATTTATGCGACGAGTTTTTAAAAATTGATCTGAAACTCTTCCGCAATGGCTAATGATGTAACGCAGTGGTATCGAACATCGTTGCTTTTCGCACGCCAGAATGATGCCAAATCATGCGCGGAACGTAGAGTCTCAATATTGACACTCCACTTAACGCCAGAGCCCACCTGCGCCAGCCTAAAAACCCGTTTTTACATTTTACAGCGGAAATACAGTAGCGCCCCAGCGGAAAACAGCGGCCCCAGTTTGGTTGGAAGGGAAAATGGATTTTTAATTATTCACTAGCGTTTAATTCCCGCTAGGAAGTTGCGCGCTTGCTGGTTAACTAACGCTATGGCACACCCGTAGCCCCCGGCTTTGCCAAGCTGGAAGGACACAGAGCAAAATCGGGTCCCCAGCACGGGGGGCCAGCAGCTGCAGGCTGACACTGTTCGTCGAATCGCCGCATCCTCGGTAATCCTGCGGGTGGAAACGTCTTCTAAAGACATCTTCACGTTCCTTCGCCGTGCTCTACAAAAGCGGGACGTTTCCGCGTGGGACGGAAAGATGCACTGTCAGTTGATTTTTGCCACATGGCCCCGGCAGCCAGCGGGAGCTTGGAACAAAGGACCAGTGCTGAAGATGTGCTTTGATGTGAGACAATCTGGTGGCGCGCACTTGAGAGCGTCTCGGGAGTGCGCTGCTACACAACAGCACAACGCAAGCATGAAGCTTGAGAGGGGTGAAAAAATAACGTCCCGTCCTGAGCGCGACGTTCTATTCGAACCCCAAACAACGGCCCGGCGAATGGAGTTCTTTTGCATGGAGCAACATCACCTAAAAAACACACCGAAACGAACGATGACCTCGACGGAGGAGAGCGTCCAGTGCGTACCGCGAAACGTGCTTCTTTGTGCTGTTTCGAAACGGTAAATTCGCGGACCGTCTTTTAGTACAAACTGTTCTAAAATACAGCTTCCGGTTGTTTTACTGTGACGCGTGGGGCGAGAGGCTGTGAGGCTGCAGAAGCTGTTCACACTGTGCTCTTAGTATTTCACTTGCCTTAGGGGTGGCTGCTTTCCAGGACATTCACTGCAATCCATTATTGACCGACCTACATTCAGCCGTCTCTGGGGGGTAGTTCATTCGTTTTTGCGCTTTCTTTCGTGTTTCGTGACACAGTCGAACCGCGTGTCGATGGTAGTGGAGACGCGTTGGTTTTTAATTATTTTATAATTTTATTTCTCTGGTTTTAAATTACTTTCAGTATCTAGAATAATTTCAGTAAAGTTGTTTTCATCTCATCTGCCGTCAATATGCTAGCTGCTGTTAGGCGCTCGTCATATTTATGTGCTTTGTTTGTTTTGCACGCTGCTTTCGGTCTGTTCCATATGCACTCTGTATCCCGTTTGCTAGCGTTAATAACGTCTTTCTTTTGTTTTCGTCCGCTTTTACTCAGTTTCGCCTTTTGTAGTGTTCTTACTGTTCTGCTTATCTTTCCGTTCAGGGTCCTTGGGTACGTTTTATGCGAATGCAGCTACTGCGTTTCGCAAGAGAAGATTATGTCACTACTCTTGCAAATGTGTTTTGTCTGTTAGTTTAATCTATTCTTTGTATTTTGGGTATGTTTTTTCTCGCCTTCACCTACTCACCGCTCCCGTTCGCATTTCACTGTTTTCGCTTTTATACACATTCGGTACATTTGTGTTGTCGGATTTTGTTACAGTATGTACTCATGTTGCCATCCGTCTAATCGCTTAGTTTGCCACCTCGACAGTTTTGTCCATGTGAGAAGGATAGTGTACACTTCGATTGCTGCTGCTCCTTTTTAACTAGTGAATATTGACTTTGAAGATAAACGTTTTTTCTGTTAATGTCGCGCGCCAACGTCTGTGGTTGCCCCGAACGGTGTAGGCACCGTTCGTGGAAGCTTGCTACGGATATTATGACCCCAGGAAAAGGTTAACAGCAGTGAGGAGAGTGAATTAGTCTAGTTTTTCTTTCGGTTTTGTATGTTCTTTCGTTTTCTTTTGCTATGTGGTTTCGTGTTTTATATTTTATTTCTATTTCTCCGGTTCAGTTTTTGTTTGCATTCTGCATTCGCCAACGAATTACCAAAAACCACGGTTAGGATTACACATTTTTCGCATTGTTACCTTCTTTACTTTCGCTTTTTCAATGGTTCAACCGATTCTCAGGCAATGCATAGTGGAGAGCATTAACAGTATATATATATATATTTTTTTTTTCGCGTCAGCCTTACATTTTGTTCGTTTGTCTACTACCGCCCTCTGCTGGCATCTGCTTTGGATGTGGGTGACATATTCTTCGACTTCCGAAATGAAGGTTTCGGGTGAAACTCGTGCGCTTCTGGGCGCTCCCGTCTACTTCGCTTGTATTTCGTATTATTTGCTCTTTTGTTGTTTCGCTACTAGTTCCATGTTGCTTAACATTATGCTTTATGTTCTTTTGTTTTTATTTTCATTTTTCATTCCCGTTGCAGCAGCGTTTGTGACTTTCCGTTTTTCCTAAACTATAAACCGTAGCTACTAAATAACATGTAAATGGCAAATCTATACACAAAATCGTTAATAATAAATAATCCTCGGGAAGAAGTGTAGAGTGTGGTAATTATTAGTTACTGTGCATAGCACCTTCTTCACAACGCGCCAGGTGCTTGTAACGGTGCTGGTCCATCGCAGCTCCCCGGCTCAAGACGGTTTGATAGCATCTACGCTACGTCGCGATGCAAGACGCGCGCGGTGTCTAATGACTGGTTTTCCTTGGTCCGAAAGAAGCGAGATTCTCTATCGTTGGTGGTGCAGCAAACAACGAAACGAAACTTTGACGTTTCAAACTGCGAGAAAAAGGTTCCGCGTGGACAAGTTGCGCGTGCTTTTTGCAGCCCACCGAAGACCGCGAAAAATTGTCTCCCATTCAGGGGCTCTGCCACACACACACACACACACTTACTCTAGATGTTTATAACAAAAAAGTAAAGAAAAGTTAGATGCTACTCTTTACACGGTGACTTCGTGAAAACCGATTGCTTCAATCGATTGTATCCTTAAATATTGAGAAAATGGAAAAAAAGGGGCAAAGATTGAATGCTTCCTATACACTATCATTTCAATCGGTATCGGTTTTAAAATAATGTGTGAGTTTTTGAATTTAATCTTTTCGAAAGCACAGCCAAAATCAAAATTAAACGTTACGCGCTTCCCGTCGTGCCGAGGCGAGAGCTATGCCATGCGAAGGGTTGCCGCGGATTCTAAATGTTTGTAGAGTGTACGCATACACGCTTTGTAGGTTACAATTTTCAGTCATCTTAAAACTACGCATCCCCACTGCCGACAAGTCGTGGAAGGTCGAAACACGGGTGAATAGTTTCTACTACCTCGTTCGCGTACTTCACAACAAGCTGGGAAATACAGCATATACTGTGTCCGAATTTTCCCCTACTTCAATATACTATTTGCCGGCTTTCTACTGTGGCTGGATTTTTACTGACCATGTGTGTGTGTTGCTACTGCTCTGTGTACACTGGCGTTTCTTTAGTATGTTTGTTCGTTCTTTATTGCGTAACAATTTCGTTTTCTACATCAATAGCTTGTGTTCGAGAGAAAACGTTAGTTTGTGGTTTAATTTACGTTAATCGCTTTTTCGCGGCATCGTTCTAACATGGGTGCATTTATTATTCTTTTGAAGTTCAATAGTCTTATTTTCATTTTATAATCCATTTTTACACTTTTCACTTTCAGCTTTGCGACTTCCGGTTGGCCTAGGTTCGTTCTATTTGTATCGATTTAAAACGTACTATTGTTGTTAGTGTTTGTCTGTGTGTATTTTCTCAGCATTCGACAATCAAACGTTCTACTCTGTTCTATATAGGTATGGGTTTTAGTGTGAGTTTCAATTAGTTTGCACTCTACCGTAAGCCAAACAAAGCCAAACGTTTGATCAGCCGACCGAGCAGCTGGGAGACGGCGAATGAAAAGTATTTGAAAACCAAATAGGCCGCTCTAATATCGGAAAGAGAAAATTGCGTTGCTTTGCCATCGACAGGACAAATGTAAACATCGATCAGAAGGGAGCGGAGTGATAAAAGTTAATGTGTTACACACTCTAGTGGTTGCTTTTGCGCTACTAAATTCGTGGACGATCCGCGAGATCGCTCTTAGTTGATTTGTTAATAATGTGGTGCCATTGCCAGAATGTAGAAAAATATCGTATGGCCAAGTGTAGAGCGGTGCAGCTTCCGTTTTCCTCAACGCAACGCAGTGGCTTTATACAGGTATTTTGATTTTGGTTTTTATATTGTTTCTTTGCGCTTTTCTTGAAGGTCTACTTTCAATGCAAGTACATCGATGGTTTCTCTCTTGCCGGCGCAGGGCCATACGTGATTTACATAAATACTATCGTAGGTATCACCACTCTTGCCAATACATTGATGTTGCTACAGACCAAATAGTACCAACAAATGTACCGATCTCTTGAGTGCGAATCGCAGCACAGCATCATCAATCGTGTACTTAGCAGGAAACCAAATTGATAAGTCTCTGTTAACTCCTGCATTGATCCAGTTCAGTACGTCGATGTGGTGTGGAAAACCAAAAAAATGTAACGGAAGTTAAATGAGTGCTCAGTGTAAGGGGTTTTTGATGCCTTTAGATAGAGTAAAAATAAACTCTAGTTACTCCGTGTAGCATTCGACATCAACACCGCGGCGTACACACGCAAAATTGGCTATAATTTATTTAGTTACTGTGTGTATTTGGGTGTGGTGTGTGTATTTTGAATAGTGACAGTTACTTTTCCTATGAGTTTTAAAGCATACATTCTAATTTGTACTTCGTTTCGCAATCAGGAGTCTAGAAAGTGAATCTTAACAATGGTGATCGTACATGTATGTATATATATTTGTATATTCATATATTTTGTGAGCGAACGGGGTTACAGTGTGTGTGTATTTGCATATGCATTTGGTGTGTTACACTACTGTGTGCTATTGATAAGAAACGGTAGCTATGTTGGTTTTTGTTTCGTGAAGATTAAATCGTTTCTCGTTTGCTCCATTTGTCTATAATTTACCGAAATCCACTTGCTCTTATGTGACTAAATTGCTTGTTGTCTCTTGCATGTTTTGATGGACACCATTAGCGCCGGTATCGTATAGTAGAGATTGGTTGGCTTTTCTAGATGCTCCAAACTGCTATCGTTAAGATGAAACCACCGCAAGTTGTTGTGCCACCAATGTTCCCGGAATCGAACCAAACCATTCGGAGAAACCGAAACACTGAAACTGAACACGTTCTCAACCGAAAAAGTCGAAAGCCCTGACAATGCATCTGCATTCTACAAAACGAGACCGTCCGAGACGCATTCTGTTGCGCGATTTGGTGACACACGCCGCTGACATTTTTTTCTACATTTGATTTGATTGTATTGAATTTTTAAACGTTACTTAAGGCAAAATTGTTCGGCAAGTGGGCATGCGGTCTCGCAAGCCATTTCTTTATTTATTCTCCCCCTGGATTAGTCTAATCGCGTGCTATTGCGTGTGCGTGCGATACGTTTTATGTCGTTTGGTAAAGTCTACGAAAACCGACAGAACAACATGGCAGAACGGAAATTATGACACCGCTATGTAAAGTGCGCGATTATTAAGACGAACGATTCTCGTTGGAGATTGTTGTTTCACTAGTTTATGTTGCTTTTCCAAATGGCAGTTATTCGAAAGAGATTGCGCAGCTAACCCGACTGAAAAATATTGCCATTTTCAGTGTGCACGGAACAACGGATGTAACGGAACTAGCGATAGTGATGTATAGCTGACTTTCATTCGTCTCCCACCGCCCTCGCCACACCACGAGAACTCAGTTACGGAACGGGTCGATCTTTCTCTTATACAGTGAATGCACCGAAATTCGGAACCACGCTATGTTACACATAAGCATTTAATTTCGCCGGCAGGATGATTTTGTAATTTTTGTTCGCCGAAAACAGAAAGCTTTTAGCTCGAAGGAATTTGATCCCAACTTATAAGACCCAACAAAACAAAGGAAAGGATTAAATGATAATTTTTTGTTTATCGAAAAGCGTCGCATAAATTATTGTAAAACATCACTACAGTAATGTAAAGAACGAAACCAATGCTTTAAGCAGATAACTTAAGAGGTACACGCACATACACAGCACGCCAGTAATAAATACGAATAAGGTTAGGTAAAGGAAGTTGAACCAACGTAAGTGCTAAATAAGGACACACGAACCGACAGAGATACCCCGTCGCGGATTGTTTAAGCGTTGTGTGATTCGTTCCTCTAATCGGGTAAGCTACAGTTTTCGCTTGCCTGGGAAAGATACAAAAAGTAGCGCATAAGCAGCGGTTGGGTTTTGAACACAAACAAGCACCTAGCACCCACATGAAGTTAGCAAGGTTGCGGACAAACAAACACTGCACGCCAAGGCAGTTGGCTGGGGCAAATAATTTCAATCTCGTCCTACACTTTTGATGCTGATCCAATCGCTTCCCAGCAGGATCGCATTAGATCGCGACTAACAATACGTGAGCGCGTAAATTATTCATTTGGCACACACCAGCCGATGCGGCGAGAAGCAGAGCAGATAAAAATGGAACCTACTGGCGTTATAAAAATTGCTCTTAATGCTCTGCATGGAAAACAGAACTCGGTAAGAGCCTGATCGAATCGAACGCAGAAAAGCGTGTTTCGATCGAACGTGTGCTTCTAGTTCTGGTTGCCTTCGTTCCAATTTAGACCCTATTTACACACGGCGAAAGCGTGGTTTGCTTTCGTGTTATTTGTTGGTTTTTTGTCTGCACCCTGCACTTCTGATTAACCTTTGATTTTTACCACTACCGGCCAGGTTCACCCATTAGCTGGTGTGGTGTAGTGTAGCTGTTGCTGCTAGCAGCAAATGTATCGTTTTCTTTTGGATTTTTTCTTCAAGCTGAAACGGGACTTTTGTTTTAAAAACAGTGTAAAACTAAACAGTTTAAGATTTATCCATGCTTATGCTTTGCGCTATATGCTGTTTCACCTAAACGTAATTACGACTTATGTTACGACTACCTTAACTCTACTGCGCCTTTTGCCAATGGTTGGATGCTTTCTTGCTCCATACTGCTCCCATTTGCTTCGCTTTTCCACCTCGTCTGCGTCTGTCGCGTCCTTTGCGGAATTACGGTTTGCCTGCCTTTTATCGAACCACTTAGTGGCTATTTTTCCAAGGAAACGAATTTCTTTAGCACTACTCACACAGCGATAGCCAAAAGCATCGAACGGAAGAAAAGCCTGCCGAGTTCGGTCTCATCCTGCTGCCCTCTTCGATTCACAGGCTGTCTTGGATCGTTCTCCATCTTCAAGGCATGTGTGGCGCGCAGCCGCTAGAACATGGAACTTATCGCACTTCCTTACACTAACTTGCTACACCATTGCACGGCGGCGCGTGGTGAATGGTGAAGAAAAACGCATTTCTAATCGCTTCTAATCGGGGCGGAGGAAGCACCACGCTCCACGCTCTGACATCGATCAGAGAGGCGGGACCGGTTCTTCTTCGGTTCTAGAGCTCTAAACGTTAAATAATTCAGGTGGGACACAGAGAAACAAGGTGCCTTACGAGACAAAACAAGCGCTCCCGACTCGAGTTGGTACCGAAACGGGGAAGGCCTTTCCGGATTAACGGAACCGGCGCAGCAGCAGAAGGTACTCTAGACGGTGGCCTCGCAGAGGGGTGCTTGGCAAAACTATCAGTTATCGGCGGTGCTGCTGGTGCTGCTGTTGCTGTCGCTGCTGTTGCCGTTGGTGCGATTTGGCGAATCGTTCTCCTGGTTGCTGGCCGCGGCTGCTGTCACCGCCGCATCCGGCTTGCTGCTGCTGTGGATAATGGTTGGTGCTTTGGCTGCTCCGGAGAACCCCACTCCGATGCCGACATTGGGCTCGGTGCTGGTGGTCACAACTGCTGCTGCTGATGCTGCTGCCGCCGTTACCGACGGTTGGCGTGTCGGTTCTTCCTCCACACTGGATGCCGCACCACCGGAAGCCCCCGATGATGGCCGGGATGAGGGTCTCGGTGATGTTGACGGGCGCCGGTTGGCAGCCGTCGGGGCAGGAGCTAGCCCTTCGTCGCCCGCCGTCGTGTCCGTCGCCGACGGGTTTTTGGTACATTTGGTCAAGGAGGCTCCGTTCGGGGACGTCGGGGACGCCACCGCTATCGTTGTCGGTGATACAGGTACAACATCGGGCACATTGCTGGCACTTGGTGGTGGTTGTGGTGGTGGTGGTGTTGGTGATTGCGACGAACCGTTCACAGGTGGCGCTGCGCTCAACGACGACGAGGACGAGGACGACAACAGGAGGGCCACCTTTCGCGGGTGTTTCGATGGGGGCGGCGAAATGTGCGACGCGTCGACGTCCTCGTCGGCTGCTTCCGTCTCCGGAAGGTGGTGCTGGCTCGGTGCCTTAACGGTGGCAGCCGTAATTGACAGGCCCGCAGGAAGAAGCGCTGGCGGTGGCAAGGGTGTGGTGCTGCTGCTGGCCGACGGTGCCGGTGGAGATGCCAACATCAGCACCGTAGCCGTCGCCTGAGCCGTATCGTCCGGGCTGCGGCGAAGCAACTTTTTCAGCGGTTTCATGATGATTTCCGACTTTTCCGGAAAACTGTTCCGCCTTTCGAGCAGCTGGCACTGGCTGGCCGTGCCGCTGCTTCCGTTGCTGACGAGCGACAGTGGCGACGGAGGTGTGGACGAGGACGTGCTGGACTCGCCACCACCACCCCCTGCGCCAAGCATGAGCTCCACCACGCGCTCGTCGCTGTGCTTCTGCTGCTGCTGCAGCAACTGCAACTGCTGGCTGTGCAAACGTAGCGCCTCGATCTTCAGCACCGCCCGGTTCAGCTCCTGTTGCAGGTGGGCCAGTTGCTGCTGGTGGTCGTCCTTCTGGCGGTGCAGCTCCAGTAGCTGGTCGTCCTTGGCGCGACTGTCCAGCTGCAACCGCTGGTTCTCCAGCGCGACCATTCGGTTCTCCTGGACCAGCACCTTGAACAGGTCCAGGATCTGCTGCCGGGTTTTCGGTTCCACGTCCTTCAGCACCTCGCTGATCAGCTCGATCGGCGACGCCCCGTTGCTGCTGTCCGGTTCGCCCGCCTGACTGTCGTCGTCCGTGTCGGTCGACAGCTCGAACTCGGAATTGCCCACGACGGGCACGCCATTCTTGTGGATGATCGACACGGCCGCCGCCACTGCCGGCGGCCCGTGGTGAGATCGATGGTGCAGCATGAGGCTCTGCTGCTGCTGCTGCTGCTGCTGGTGGAGGTGGTGATGGTGCGGCGGGTGATGGTGCGGATGGTGGTGCAGGTACACCGGTGGATGGTGCTCCGCAACGTGGTGAGGTGGCGATGGTGGTGACTGCCGCTGTTGCTGCTGTTGCTGGTGAAGCACGTGGTTACCGGGCGAGTGCCGCAACGAAAGCGGACTCGTCCGATCGGCCAGTGGCGGACTGAGGGGTTCCTTGATCAGTACCAGCTTCGTATGCTTGTCGCCCAACACCGTCCGCGAGCCACCGTTCATCGTCGCGATCGCACTCATGTTGATCGGCGGAGGCAACGGCGAAGTGGACGAGGTGATCTCGTTCGACCCGGAGTGTCCGTCCGGCTGCGGGACCGTTACCGGGCTGTTGCTTTGGCTGCCGCTGCTCCCCCCGCTGCTAGCGTACGGAGCCATCGAGGAGATGAGCACGTGGCGCTGCTGCTGCTTGGCGATGATTGTACTGATGGCGATCCCGGTTGGCGTTGGCCGAACTTGAGGTGGTGGTGGTGGCGGTGGCGACGAACAAGACGACGATCCGGCGACCGGAATGTGCGCGGCGGGTGGCGGTGGGCTGCCGTCCAGGTGGCTGCCCGGCGGTGGCGTGCCCGGTCGCTCCTGCTTGATCTGCACGTCGCACTTGATCACCGACCGCACGATCGTGGCCGTCTCACTGGCTGCCGCAGCCGACGGCAGCAGAGGCGGCTGCGGTGGCGGAGTCGGAGGATTTTCCTGCTTGATTTGTACTTCACACTTTATCACCGAACGCTGCTCCTTGTTGTCGTGGTCCCGTGGATGCGGTGGCTGCACCACCGACGCCGACGCCGACGCCGACACCGACGAGAATGACGTCGAGGAGGACGATTCTTTGCAGAGGATCGACTTGCGGGGTGCCAGCGCCACGTTCGGTTGGTACGATCGCTCGAACTTGTCCGTCTCCGACATGGGGACCACATTTTCCGGGTTCTGCAGCAGCGGCGGCTCCTGGCTGAGCGCTAGGATCGTGCCGCCGGGTGACGTTGTCCGGACGACGGTGCCGTTGACGAGGGTGGTCGTGCCATTGACGTACGGGCTCCCGTTGGCGGCGGCGGCCGCTACCGCCATCTGCTGCAGGATTAGCTGCTGCTGTTGCTGGGCGTACTTCTGCGCCTTCTGCGCGGCCCACGGACGGAACGCCGAGCTCGTCTGCTGGTGGTGCTGCTGGGACAGGTGGTGCTGCTGCGAGCCGATGACGTGCTGGGGCTGCAGCCGGTTGCTGCTGCTGCTGCTGCTGTGATACAGCGACGTCACGTCGCCCATAAGCTTTGGTTTCTTCAGTGGAATGTCCTGCGGTTCGTTCTTGATCAGCAGCGCACCGTCCTCGTGGGGGATCTGAAAGAGAAAGAAACAGAGAGGGATCGTTTTTAGTCAATGGCTACTACTATAGGGTGATTTATTCGTGAACACTATAGGGTGATTCATTAAAAACTTATTTCTAAAGTGTTGAGCCTTTAACTCAAACTGTATGAAATTTGAAAAGCTCATTTACTTTAAGCTCAGTTTTAACGGCATCATCGGCCCATTTTTCTTCAAAGATGAAAAAGGAGTCGCAGTAACCGTCGACGGCTTACGCTACCGCGCATTGTTGGCTGATTGGTTCTTCGGCAAAATTGAAGCTGAAAACTTGAACGACATTTGGTTTAAATAGGACAGCGCTACGTGTCATACAGCGACATCCACAATTGATATTTTGTGCCCCATCTTCGGAACCCAAACATTAGACCACCTATACAATTTCGTTCTTCTTCTTATGCGCTGACTGGTCTTGGCCTGCAATAGTGTCAATGTTAATCTCTGTTACTCTCTGTAACGTTGTGTTTTTCAACGACTGCTCTATAGCCCGTCGCTTGGTGTACTGTACGTGGAAGTCCTATAGGAAGTTCCCTATGGAGGCAAAGAATTTTAACGAGTTAACACCTCGTTTCAACACCACACGGAAGAAGGTCATTATGAACCGTTTTGTTTTTGTTGGTCCGCAGTTGCCAATCGATTTGCAAGCTCTTCCCGAGCGAACCCGTGGCTGCGGTCCTCTTTGTTGCTCCTGGGCCTCTGCGCTACACAAAAACCGGGTGACCAACTCCATGTTCTGGCACTTCCCGTACATGGGGCGAAATGGTTACTTCCTTTCCGGTGGCCAGAGGAATCCCCAGGGGGTGGTGGACAGACGAGGTGGAATGTACGGGCTGCTGATCATCATTCCGCGACAAACGAGTGCTAACAATTCTTGCGCTCGTGCCCCGAGAGTCCGTCCATCCCGAGGACGGACTCCAAAGGCCGCGCGCGGTCAGCTGTATCCTGTTGTCCCGGCGCACGGCGCACAGCCCACATTCCGGTGTGCAAGATCCCTTTTATTCTTGCTGCTGCTACCACCAGACCAGAAAAAGTCATTTCATAAATTAAGTTATCACAACGAACCACCACGTAACCCACAGAGTGACAGGGAGAGAGAGGGAGCGGGACAAACTGCCCTCGGGCACATTCCTCTCCACGGTTGCACTTGTCATCCGGCGGCGGCCGGAGCTGGTGGAGAGCTGATTGAAGCCCAACCGGCACAAGAGTTCATGCAGCAAAACAGAAAGGAACAAAATGGAACACCACCAACCGGCCAAGGCATTCACATGGTTTTATCCTGCCCCCCTCTGCCTTATGCTGGGGATCGAGGGGCTCGAGAGCCCTTCGTTCCCCGCTTACAGCACCAGCTCAATATCGCCACAGTGTCTCGGCCGGGCGTGTCCGGCGAAAAAATGCGTCCATTTCCTATCCATTTTTTCGCCATCAATGGCAAAACTGCATTATTTCAGGGCTTTTTATCGCAACCGGGCGATCCCCGGAGGACCCGGGTTGGTACGAGGGCAGCTCCAAAAGTACTTGAGAAACCGAACACACACGGTTCGCATTATGTAATCGATCAAAGCGTTTCTTTTAATTATTAAAATTCGAAAAATTAATTACTGAATTTGTGGTGCCTTTGTGTGTCGATGATAACGGAGCTCGAATCGGATGATTCTGGAGAGTGATTGATTGGTGTTGCCAAACAAGAAGACACAAATGGTTGGTGTCAAGAGGTCCTGCTTTATCTTTACTGCACGGTTGAACCCTTTATAAACCTTGAAGTGCCTGCCGTAATGATTTCGCAGGACTTTTCGATCTGCCCTCGCCCGTCATTGTCGTCAGTGCTTGAAGTGGAACTTATCCATCCATCAGCGAGACGAGGGCTGAGACTGTCGGAAAGTCGGAGATGGTGGTGGTGGCCACCGGCTGCACCATCCCGCAGAGAACGTGACGGTCCTCGCGTCGCGTCGCCGTACTTCTGTCATTTATTTATATTCATCTCTTGTCGTGTGAACTGCACTTTTTGTGCCGTTCCGCCGTTCCGTTTGCGTTCTCTCTCTGTCGCCATCACTCTCTGGCGGGCTGGCTGGTGCTGACGCATCGCTTTACGCGTCTTGGGCTGGTGGTAACCACCACCGTGGAACAATTATGTTTTGCCGTTGCCGTCGTTTTTTTTTTGTATCGATTCCGCGGTCGGGGACGACCACGAGGAGGACCCTCGCTGTATGCGACGTTGGGCGAGGATACACATGATTGATAATTGAACTGGTTTCGCTTGGCTTTGTGCCAACGCTCAAGCCAACGCGGAGAAGATATTCACTTTCTGGTTTGACTGACTTAGCTAAGCATGTCTTGGCCGCGCCACCGGCTATGGTCGACCTTGAGCTCGGGCACAAATGCATCGGAATCGATTCCGAATCTGGTACGCGGAACGACAAGTTTTCGGCGCACATCACCATTACTAAGGGCTTGAGCGAACCCAGATAGATTAAACCGTTTTCTACAGATTCTACCAAGTTGTATCCCAAAAAACTGATGTCAACATATTCTTAGCCGATTTCTGGACACGAACTCGTTTTGGAGTCGAAGAACCACGATATTCTGTATTTTTCCTACGATTTTCAGGTGTTGCTACAATTTTTTGACGTCTTCAAGGCTGGTACGAAAATTTAAATTCAATGTTTAAATTCAACAACCCATTTTTCTGCTGTATTAATTGAAGGCGAAGAGTCCTTATACACTTTCAACAATCGTCCATAAATTTCCTTTGTTTTAAAATCTTCCAAAAATCACTGCACGATACTCCACGAACCGTTGTAAATAATACTCTGATACGTCGATAATGGGTTGTAAACAAAGTGATAGATTGAAATGAAACTTCACTACGTTCATATGTTCCAACATAACAAAAAAATAAATTACATCAGCACGGGTCCTCTGTTATTTAAGCTCAAAACTAATTGAACAGCCTGGTAGGTTGCTCTTTTCTCTACTGTCACATTGGATAATAAATTTACATACAAATGCAAACGAACCGTTGGTCTAACTTAGTTTCTATCGCGTATACTATTTGTCTGTTTTAAAATCTGATGCTATGGGAAGACTAAATGGCTCAGGCTTCTTCGAAGAATCAACCAAGAAGAACGTTTAGAAGGAGAGAAAACAGGCAGATTCTACACCGCACAGAGCCACCACACCGCACCGTGTCCTGCTACACCCTTAGGATCCCGAACGCAATCGGCAAACAAACGAGCAAATTAACGCGCCTTAGTCAACATAATTAATGCTAAAGACAGCGCCAAACCGCCAACCGGCACCAGCGCCGCGATGCAAACGATGCCATGGCGACGGCATCTCAGACGACGACGAAGGCCATGGCGACGATCGCCGCAAAATCGATCGTCTAACGGCCAGTGCCAAGAGTGTGACAATGTTGCAGAAGAAAAGCAACTGCGATTGGCTGCAAGAACGCGCCGCGCGATCGTTTTTCTTCCGATGTTCGCAAACGATTATGTTGTGGCGAGAGCCTATCGCCCTATCGCCTATCGACGCATAATAGTCTTGTATTAACCCGACGTCCCACCGTTCCGTTTGTGCCTCTGATTGAGAGTTTAGGTCTGTTTACAGTGTTGAAACCACAGCATTGGTAATGAAGTAGCAAAAAAGGTACAGAAGTAACGGAGTGAAGTAATTCGCTTTCGTAAAACTTGCATAACTCAACCGATAGATAGTTAAAACTGAAGAAATGCCAAATAGGGGCATCTTAAAATTCAAAAACACCAAAAACTATTTCTAAAAGTCATTTCACTAACAATCAAATGGTCAGAACACAGTTGTTCATCGAAATAGGAAAGGTTCGGATATGCTTTTTCGTGTATTTAGGAGCCTCAAACGGGCCCCCGAACAGTTTTGAACCCAAAAGCGACCGTGCAGAGTGCAAACGGTTTTGTTGCAGCCACTGCACTACACGCTGCAACTGTTCCTGTTCCGTCTCGCCGATTCAGCGACGGCTCGTTCGCAAACGTCTTTGCAGGTACACACAGACGAGAATTTCACTGTGAAAGGTAAGAAAAGCAAAATGGGAAAACATCACCCCGCGCACACGAAACGTGCGGAACCTGGCCAGAGCCAGGGCCAGGGCCGCCGTCTGTGTTGGGCCACGAGAGCACGCGAGCAGAACCGCAGTAATGTCTGCGGCGAGACTGTGGCGGCGCTGTTGCTATTCGATATCTACTAAATCTTTCTAATTAGAACCGGCCAGTTAATTTATCACCTTAATAGGAGCTTCACGACAACGGTGACGGGCGCGAGCGCTACGACGCGCCCTGCCATAGACTCCCGGGCACGTCGCCGGAGCGCGGTTGGCGTGGAATGTAGTTAAAAAGGGCCGGCCGAGCCAAGCGTGTGTACAGGATGGATCGGGAGATGCTGAATATTTTACGTTTTTTTTGGTAAGACACTGTAGAACACACACACACGGAGCGGGGATTTTCCTTCGTGCGATCCGCGTTAAGAAGGAAAATTTATGACCCACGCGGTCCTGGCGTCGCAGAGGGACATTATTGATGCATTTTAAACAGCCACCGCTGCATCGTGAGGAGGTATCGCGACGCGAGTGTTGTTGTGTCTCGCAAGAAGCTTGAATCTATAATAAAGACGCTACATTGTTGGGGCTGTTGAGGCGACCAAGATCGCGGCGTATCCTTCCTTCCGTGATCATGATGATGCCGCCCCGCACGGTGCAATGTGCTGGCAGCGAGCGACTGATTTTGAACATTAAGTTGACAGTTACACTGATTGACACAAAAAGGGCTCGGTTTCATTCGACTGCCGTATTACTATCACCTAACCCCAGTTCACCCGTTTGGCAACGGAACAGTTCCAATTTTAGCCACGGGCCGGGCCACAGAAAATCATCAATTTATTGTTATGTCGATTTAATGCACACCACAAGCAATGTTTCGCAATCCACAAAAAGTATATCAATTATTTGAAAACTAGGATAAATCCAAAAATGTGCCCCGCTTTTTTTGTTGATCACCGTGTGCCTCATCCAACATGAAAGCGCCGTTTTCGTCCCAAAAATCCGCTTAACATTGCCGTGAGCCTCTAAAGCTGGATTAACATCGCAGAAAATCCACTCCCACTAATAATGCATCGAGCTGCAGCGCGCGTCAGTGAATCTTGCTTCGCCGATCTACCGATGCCATTAAATCAATTAGCGTAATCCCGCTCAAGATCCCGATCGATGCGCGGGGGCTTTAGTTGACCTACCGCAGCACGAACAGCAGCAGCTCGCCGATTGCAGCTCGGTGCATATGAATCAACTTGAGCGACGATGAGACGTGCATAAATTGGGTGCTTCACTTCGAGATCGATCGGGAAACGCACAAAAAAGGACACACCAAGGCAGCGTCGTGTGCGCGAATGTGTTTGTTTAGGCCATCATAACAACAACATTGCTCTCAAGCCGGGCGAAAGGTTGTTGGCTGGCTATCCTACGCCTATCCCGGCTTCAGTTGATCTTCAGACGACCCAATGGAGGAAAATAAACCGTCATCCG
Source organism: Anopheles cruzii (assembly GCF_943734635.1). Classification (NCBI taxonomy): domain Eukaryota; kingdom Metazoa; phylum Arthropoda; class Insecta; order Diptera; family Culicidae; genus Anopheles; species Anopheles cruzii. Next base: position 64,449,124 of record NC_069145.1, read on the forward strand.
TGTCTCTCGAGAGTGTAATTGATGTGGTGCGAATGCAAATTGCAAATCCACAAGCAAACACAAACCCGCGATGAGAGGCCAATCTTCAAGAAAATGAGAAATGGAATAAAATGATGCGACCTAAAGTTACTGTTGGTAGATCCATCGTCCTACCACCCGGATCAAAGTGCGTTGCATTTTGATCCAAATTTATCGTCTTTTGCGTTTCTAAATAATAATGTTCTTTGAGAGCTTCTGCTACACGGCTTAATGGTGGGGTGGATCTTGCAGCCCTAAATATACACGATACTCTTTGCTTATACTCACTTGGAATCTTTTTATGCCAAAGCAATCATACATCAGTTTATTTTATCTGTTACAACCGAACCGAATATTATCCCAAAATTAAACTGATGCACTGTCAGTGTTCGGTATATTGTAGACGGATAATCTAAGGACGGAAAACAACGACTCCAATATATCACACAACTTCAATATCAATATATCACCATCAACTAACTCCAATTATAATTGTCTGCGACAGATCTAGCGGGTCCGTTACGTACAGATAATTGAAAACGAGGTTTCGGACCAGACTTCAAAGTATCAGGCTGTTTTGAATTTATATAAATAGAACACTGTAGAACTATAGAGATCTGACATTTCGGATGTCAAGATATTGAGATATTGTTGTTCGAAATAGAAGAAAAATTAAGGAAAGAATCTGACGCAGTACGGTTGAAAGCCGAATTGGTTAGATCGTGAAGGTGCTACCAAAACGCGATGTGACTCTACGCCAAAAATGTGTACCTTTGCCGAGTAGCACATCAGCTCGCCACCGTCACAGATCATACTTGGATGATTTCGAAAGGAATCAATATAATTAGTTAACGAGTAATGCATAGCGGCATGGCGAAGACGTCGGTGGCCAATTGCGCTGCGTACATAATGTGGCCACAAAACGTTGGACATCAGAGGCAGCGGGTTGCTGCACGATCACCGGACACACCGGTCACGCGAGAGACGCCGCTTCCTGGATCAGCGCAACAGGGCACACACCACCCCTCGAGGATCATCGATCTGTGTGGATCACCCCTGTGGGACGCGGACGGAACCGTGCCAAAGTGCCGTTCGACCGACCGACCGAACCCGAGATGATGTGATCCGCTTTGCGGAAAGTTGTTCCCTTTTCGCCAGCTTCAAACGTCAAAACCTCCTCATCGCGCACCCGCGCAGCATGGCACTCCCCCGCGAAAGTACCGCAAGGTGTTTTGCCCCGGTGGACTGGGACACAGGGCGCGGGGCAGGGGCAGAGGAGGAAATGCATTAAAACCGATCCAACATCACCGCGGCCGCCAAACGGCAAATCTTCGCGTGTAAATTAACAGCGACCGGTGCAGTTACAACAGCGTGCACTTCTCTCTCTCTCTCTCACTCGCTCGGGCTGATTATCGGCGAGTCCGTGCCGACAGTGCTGGCGGTAACGTCTTCAATCAACGCCAAGATGCCGCCCCCTCACCACGACCACCACCACCCCAAGACAGCGACCGGTTCTGGCCACTCTCCAACCGTCATCATTCCCAGGATCGCCGTTCGGGCGCGGCACAACATAACGTCGTGTCTCGGTGCGATAATTTGTGTATCCTATAAGGCCGCAACACCTCCCCTGCCTGGACTCTGGATGGAGCTGGCCGCACTCGGCCGCGCAACTCTAAATCCGTAGATCCGCTCGGGCTCCCAAAGGAAAGGGGTCCGGCCTGGTCCGGCCGGATTAGTACACCATTTCTTCTTGACGTCTTCCGGGGCCGGGGCTGCTGTCACTTCCGTGGCAATTATAGGGAGCTCCACGGGGCGCACTTCGTAGCCCACCGCAGTACACCCATCGAAACTGTTCCGTCTCGCGCTCGGGCTTGCCCAGCGCGTCAAGTGTCGATCCGGGTGCAGCTCGCGTCGATGGGTACGCAAGCCCGGGAACTTATATAGATCAAGATCCAATTATGATCGTGTACCGGGCAGCAGCCTCTGGTAATCCATCGACACATCCGCCAGCTCGGTGGTGCATCACCCGGTGCCCGGTCGGTAATCGCCAACTATTTGCGTCTCATTTCTTTCCGGCAACTCCCCGGGATGCCCTTCGGGACGTCTGCTCTCTTGGCTGGCGGATGCTGCTGCTCTTGCCGCCCGGGGGTGCGGTGCAGTTGCAGTGGACTTCCACTACTGCTGCGCCCCTCAAAACGGTCAGCATCATACGGACTGGCGGCGGCCCCGGTGACGGCTCTGGTGGGAAGTTGCTGTAAAATTCTATTACCACTTCCCGTTAGAAACTCGCAGCACTTTGATCGGCCTGCAGGTTCGCGCTTTCGCGTTCCCGGCCACCACCATCTCGGCGGGACAAGAATAGGATAGGGCGAAGCAATCACGAAGATTTGTATCGCAAAACAATGGCAACTGAGCGCCTTCCGGGGGTCCGCAGTCAGCCGCAGAGAACCAACCGCGGTCATTCGGTCGACCCGATCGGTAATATTAACTGTCTCCTATATTACGTAGTGAATTCAAAGTAAGTCCCATCTAAAGAAGTAGACAGATAAACATTATGGAGCTTTAGCTCTAAAGTTGACAAAAACGGTTCTGATCAAAAGAAGGTGTTGTTAGTAATAATCAAACACCACGAACGTTCCGTATCTTGAAGTCCTTTATTGGTCACCCGAAAGAAGCGACTCAAAATTAGTCCGCCGTTCGCGGCGTTTCGCTTATCACTGGTGGTTCTTTCGTAATGCCAAGAGTGTCCCAGAGAGTGTCGACCGATGATCCTACCTCTCTCACTCGTGAGTCGATCGGTGATCATCTCTCTTGGCTCGTACGCGGGTCTGCAGCTTGTTTGCAGCCTGGCATGCAAGTGGCGGCTAGCTGGCTCTACCGATATCGGCGGCTGTCGGTAACAGGTGTCGTACAAGTTATGTCCTTCATTTGACTCTACACGTTTTAAAACTGGCGAGACCGGGTTTAAAGACCTGCATAGACTCAAATCGGTGATAATGTTTAGAAGATTTGGCATCAATTAGTGGAAACGCTTAGTAGATTAGGATGTTGTCGAATAAGCGTTGCACAACCGAATCTACCAAAAATGGCTCCAATCTCTTATGTTTTTCGCCATATTGAATCAACATTTGAATCATACAGTCATACAAAGTATCAGATAGAGGCAATTAGAGCGCCAAAACATCTTCCGAACTGGTTCGAAAAAAAATCAAAATTAAAACTCAACAATTTGAAAAGAGGAATTAATAGTGATGTGACGTGGTACGATGTCAGCTCATTCCTTTAATGTGATGAATTAATCCAACATGAAAAATAAATTAAAATTAATTCGGGTACTGTTTCATTGGCCAGTCAATGGCGATCAATGGCAGTTCTTGAGAGCTCTTGAGTAAACCGCCACACGCAAACAGTCATCGGATTGTAAATCAGCCATCGGAATAATTATTTCGAGTTCATATTTATCAAACACAATTTTGTTTCTATAAACATTTAAAATTCTCATTCATTTCACTTTCATTCTCGAATGTCGAAGAATCGATGAATGTAAATCGATTTTTGGCACATTTCAGCATGGTCTGCCGCCGGGTAAGTAGGGGTTGCCATTGGCAACCGGTTGAGAGAAAATAAGAAGTAATAATAAGCCCCTAGTTAATTGCTGGAAATACTTTTGTGGACCTTCTTTTGCTCAATTTAATTTTACAGGTTTAAGAAGAAAGTTAGTTTGTAGGTCAGCGCACGACGCCATCACCGCGGCTCACCTTGGACCGCTACATTCGAAACCCTGCGCGGCGACGGAGACGGATGGGCAGCGATTTGCGAGCGTCTTCGAGATTGATGGCTCGCAAAATTAACCCCGTGACCTTCGCCGTTTTGACGACGTCGTCAAGCGTCGTTTATTGATTTTCTGTCTTTTTCCTCAAAACTCGTTGGTAGGCAGGGCCTCTCCTCGGTGGCTGCTGATGGAGCGGCAGATATGCTGCTAAACCCGCCGGAAGAAGGGAAGAAAACACTGTTGCTGGCCTGTCTCTGGCGCAAAGTCTAATTTATGTTCCCCGCTCGGTCGACACACTACTGACTACGCTGCTGGTGTTGTTGGTATTGCGCAGATTTACTTGCACGTGATGTGCTTATGCTGAGGCTTATGCTCTAACGGGGCGCGGGCATGCTGTTGCTCACCCTGCCACCCAGTGCCAGGTCCTGTGACGCGAACACCAGAAGCACTCCGCGGCATAACCATTGCTTCTTTTGATGGGCAATCTTTTTAGCCGGGTCCACAAGTATGACACACCGAGAGCGCGATTGAATCGACGTCTTTATTTACGATAGTCGTGACATTTTGAAAGAATGTAACACATTGCCACTATATTTCCCTTTTGCTCGGGGTTTCTTTTTCCTTGCTATTGCTGTCCTTCTATCGCTCGCTCTCTTGCGCCTGTCGATCGCCCGAAAGGGTTGCTTAGCGGGCCTGAAAGCCTCAATTAAAACATATTGACACACGGAGACGGAGACGAGCGCGGCACGGCATTAGCATAAGCAGCAACACTCAAAAGAACAGTCTACCCCGCCGGCAGCCCGCGGCAGGATTGGGCCATATTGGGCGACCGAACGGCGGTATAATACGCAGCAACATAAATCGCTGCGCTTCTACACACATTACAAAGTTGTTCAATCGCCGCCACATTAAACCGAACCGGGCTTCCCGAACGCGAACCCGGGGGGTTCAGATTTTTGGCAGATTATGTGGCCAGCTGGTCGCGAAGGGTTGGCGCGGAGACAGGAAGGGAAAACAACAAAAAACCACCAGGCGCACAGCATAACCCTCGCACGCCATGCGGCGAAAGCATTGATTGGCCGACGAGCCGTCGTCTCTCGGTCGGCGCCGTCCTCATCGAGGTTTGTACTCTTTTTTCTGTCTCTGGCCATCGGAGACTGTGGCGTACATTTATTAATTTCCTGTTTTGCGTCGTCCACCACGGGGCCAGAGTTCGGGTTTTTTTTTGTACGTCTCTACGCCAACAGAGAGCAACATGGAGCACTTTTTTACGACCGAGCTTGCTGGCAGCAGCTAAATGACTCGATTCTAGTTCTTGACTCGCACCCCGACTGGCGGATGAAATATGATACTTTTCCAGGGGGCCACCAGACACACAGTTTTGGCTGGCTGGCTGACTCGTTCTCGGTAGAGTTTCATAATCCTGATATATTAAAAAAAGGTTGACTGAAAATATCAGTCGCCGCGATTGGAAGCCCACCGATTGGGCCGATCTCGGCGACCACATTTGAAGGCTTTTGGAGCCATGTGGTTGGTGCTCGAGCCACTCGAGCGCAACACGACCGAAAATTTGTTATTCCATATTTTATTCTTCATTTTCATCAAAAACATAGAATGGTCCAGAGGTTTGTGAATGTGTTCAGAAAACGGCGACCGGAAATTAGATCATTTGTGTACCTTTTTTTCGCATTTGCCGTTTTTAAAAATAACGTACACTTATTGCTTCAATCGAAATTTATCGAAGGTAGTAAACATTCGAATGGGTTACCATTGGAAATCGGTCGAATACTGTTGGGGAACTCATCTACTTTGAATGACAAAACACGCATGAGCGACATTTTAAGAAAAGGATTTTCTTTGAAGAGAACATCTTGACAAAAGAACTTGATTGATAAAACTTTTGCATGATCATGATTATGAAACAGCCAGGAAAAATTGCTATTCTGTTTGAAATCAATTAAAATAGTTTATTAATGGCGTACGTAACACTTGTAGAGTAAAGGTTTACCTCAGCAAAAGGATATAAGACTAATATAAGTAATTGTAATAAATACTTAACATTGAATACCATTTAATGTACCCTAAACCTTCATCTGGACTCCGTGTAGTTCGATCACTGTTCAAAAAGTGTATTTTCTTTTACAACTTAAAACTTACAAAAAGAGGAAAGCAGTATTTTCGAAGGAAAACGTCAGCCAGCCAATATGCTGGAAAAGAAGGTACAAGGTTTACATAATAAATGTCAACTGACGGAGGAGGGACATAGAAAAATGTTCCGTCGGCCATTCGCGGACATTCCGCCGAGTGCCCCAGTTGGGTAATCGAACCGATTGTTCTCCGACGGCTCGGTTACAACCCCGACGTTGCGTCCGCCGGTCGCGCCGGTTTGCAAATATTCAATGACTCGATTTGCAAGACATACATCCGCGCAGTCGCGCGTTTCGGAATGGTTCCGCGCACCAAATTGGGCAGCGCCCGGACCCCGGTCCCAGGCACGTCGTCGGGCGTCGTCGGGACCGTTAGGTTCGAGTTTGGGCTAGGTTCAGATTCGCCCGTATTCTAATGTCCATCAAAAAGCTGGTCGGGCGCAGGGTCGAACCAGGGGGGGGGCAGTGTGTCCAGGGTGTGAAACGTGCCTCTATTGAAGAAAATGGTAAGTAGATGCTAATGACCTTCGGGCGGTCCGGGCGCGCGCGCGCGCTAGACCCATCACCTCCAAGACGGAGGCCGCCTCCGGAACCTCGTGGGCCACTGGTGACCGCCGGGCCGGCCGAGAGATTAATGTCTAGGGGCACCCTTCGGCCATTCGAGACAGGAAAGTGTCTTAGGCCGCGCCCGAGACGAGTTCCTATGTGCTAAAGAAGCCATAAAAACACACACAAACGGGGACGCAGCAAGCAGCAAATGCTGATGCAAATCACGGCCCTGCATGCGTGCGGTTCGTGCGTGCGTGCGTGCGGTTCGTGCGTGCTTGCGTACCGTTTACCGTCGAAATTGGCACGCCGGGCGTCGCGTGAGACTCGCCTCGCGGACAGCGCGATGCAGCCCATCGAAGCATAAGTCCGTCGGGCGTTCGCCGCTGCCGCCGTGGCCGGTAGCCGGTGGTTCGTGTCGGATGCGTCGCTTTCGGGGCTTAGCATGCACATAAATTAGCTACCGTCAATCATGCTCGGTGGCAGCGCTCTATGCAAACATGCCAGTGCCCCGCTGCAGGACGAACGACGACCGCGGGGTCGCGTGGCATTTCAATGTCGCGCGCTGGCGGACGGCGCCTCCCGAGAGGTAAACTGATACTTCGGCCGGGAGTCGGCGGACGAATTCTGCGCCACAAGTAGCATCCATTTCTCACGGAAGCATCCGAACACACCCTGCTTTACATGATATGCTCTTGTTCCTGCGATGCCTAAGCAGGAAGGGCAGGGCAGCATCACTGTTGAATATTAATTTCTCCGCAGACGTCAGCAAATTGAAATATCAAACGGCCAGACGCGAGTAACAACAACATGGCCCGTGCTCGTCCATCTCTTTCACCCTTCGTGCCTCGTCTGATGCGGAGTTTGACACTGAGGGGTGGCGTGGTACGCAAATTTTTGCGCTTGAGCTACACAACAATTGCGCGCGGTTGTCAAAGTGACAGTGATCGTGGGCCCAACAAATGGGCCGAATGCGTTGCGAACGTTGTCTGCCGTCGGGTGAATCTTTTTTCCCTACAACACAGCGCCGCTTCGGAAAGTTCTCGAAAATCCCATCAAGATGTCCCTTGATGGGCAAAAAGCTATATTTAAATCTTAGTTCTCAAAATTGTAGTTTAAATAGGAAGAAAAGAATTCAGTAACCGTGCAGTGGGAACTACAAACTCTATAAATCGGCAAATACTGACCGGTCTATGCAACTTATCACGCCAAGACACTTTATGGCTTTGGGTGGAATTCCGACAGGAACGAGCCAGCTTTACGATTATCCTCAATTATGGTCTATGCAGTGGCAGGAACCTGTTGGAGTCGCGACTCCAGAGTTCGCTGAATCCACTCTTCGTATCAATTTTCCTGTTCTGTTGCAATAAAATGGAATAATTTTATTCCACCCTACCTTCTGCCTTAGACGGCTGGAGACATGCCAATGAATATCGATCTAGCACCGATTTGGGCACGGTGCAAATCGACCGAAATGTTGCTCAGCATTGCGCGAACAAAACCAACGTTCCCCGCAATCTGACGATGACACGAATGGTTAACAATAAAATTGGAATTGAAGTTTAAAAAAAACGGATAATGTCCAGTGTTGGGTATTTCTGGCACATCGGCGTCAGGACGGGCACTTAAGCTCGTCCGAAACGAGCGTCGTCGTTGTGACCACTGACTGGCGATGGTGACAAGTAGCTCGACCACAGACCACAGGGTAAAATGTTACATCAAATTCCCATCAATGTGGGGCTTGCGGATTGCAATCGTTGCGGATTGCAACTAGCATTCCCAGGAGAGTAAGCAACTTCTGCCGTAAGCCGGACTAAGAATTGTTTTCTTTTTTCAAAACTTAAGCGAAGACCAACTAGCAGGTTCTAAACATTAATAGCTTCGAAGTTGATAAGAATACGTTATTCTGTGAAGCATTTCGAACAAATTCCAGAGACTTGTTCCATCATTTCATCCTAAAGTGGCCTGCAAATTCCATTATTTCCACACACCAATATTGAGCAGCGCATTTTGCTAGACACCACATTCAAGTCATAAATTGAAACCTCAAGCCTGTTTGCGCTACTGACGCTGGCGCATAGCAAACATAGTTCTCGGTCGTTAATAAATTTACAACGTAATAAAAAAACGATCTTGATTAATTTTAATTTTAGCAATTTTTTACACAACGCAACGCAACGGATAGCTGAGCGAGAAAAAAAACTGGGAAAGCCCCGTTAAATTCACCCGAACCAGACAGCCAGCCAGACACTGGAGGACCACAAAACGGGCCCCCGGTTTACGTGCGCGCGCCCATAAAACTGCAGTTTAGCGGGAAAATTTATGCTTCTTTCCCCAGATTTTGTGCGCAATGCCTGGTGGCCGGCCGGCCACCGTTGCAATCGGTGCACTCACAGACCCCACAGCCAGCCAGCCAGACACTCGCGCTATCGGTGCCACCGTACATCCTTCTTCCGTCCACCGCCGGAACAGGGACGCCGCCTCGCAAACACTGACCCTGACACTGGGGGGGAGGCTACGGTCGCGTTTGTGCATTGATACCCCACGCATAGGGCGATGCATCGGGCGTACATCTTGTGTGGACGGGGACCGTCCCACTATGGGCAGAGCATTTTTCACACTGGACCATCCTGCCGCCCCGGTTCCATTCGTAACAAAGCTGTTATTTCCTGCGCCTACCCTTGGCGACGGAAGCTCGGAACGCCGGCACTCCGCGATATGCGTCCGTAGGCTCGCTCTGTGGGCTGGTGAGAGCAAAAAAGGATAATGTGTATTTGTGACAGTTTAACGATTGGTCTATCTAACCCGCACGCGGCAGCTGCTGCTGCTGTGGTTGGCGATGCTGAGGCTGTAAAAGCAAATTGTGCATAAATTTAATGAAACTACATCATAAACGGACGCGCCCGGGTGACCGGTTATCAGCTGGACGGCGGCGAGGATTGCTTTGGCTTTGGGATTCGCCACATGGTGGGCTGTAAAACATTGAGCACTTTTTCCAATACCGGCGGCCGCTTGTTGTGACACGGACACGGTATTCAATATGCCAATAGCGGACGCATCCGTTGGCCCAAATGACAGGAATTCACCAAGGATTTTAGGGACAAAATCGGAGTAGTTCATCCATTTGTTCTAATGTTGCATCCACAGCTTAAAAAGGTTGATCAGACTTATCGGTTTCACAAACATTGATGGATGTCCTGATTTATATATTTATTAAACAACATTAATGCTCAAGTTTCATAACATTGCTTATGGAAAGTTGACAGCATGATCTATGACCGTTTCCGGACCGGCCCTTCACCCAACAGGATTTGCTGGATAATGTTTCGTTTCGTTGATCGTTAAGGACACCATCAGAAAAAAACTCATTGCACGGTGTTGCATCAAAGCGGATAACTTTTCTACTATGTCAACACACACACACACACACACACAGCTAATTGTTGACGGAGACTTAGCTATGGGAAAAACATATTCTGCCGCCTTATCCCGCTTCTTGTGAGTACGCTTTCGAAAGCTCTTAAAAACTACACGCCTGTCCCGGTTTTAACAGTGCAAGTGCAACGGTTTTGAATGATGAAGACAAACTTTCAAACCGAGTACATTAATCATCTCGAGCTGCCCACCGGAAACTTGCCACCGGGGCAGGTGCGAGAAAGAAAGTGGACGATGTTGGTGGACTCCGGAAATGGCCATCGTCCACCGACGGGGCGATGCAAAAAATTCGATACCGGGGTTCGGGAGAAAAACTCCCCAAAAACGAAGAGGGATTATCGAAAAAGTTCGAAACTTTCCGTGGCGAGGGATGGTCAACAAAATTTTCCAACCAATCCGCCGGCAAGCTCTATTGCCGCATTCTTGGAACCGAGGCAGAGAGCAAAAAAAAGTTAATTCTTGGTTTCATCGTGTACCGTGGAGAAACAAATTTTAAAACTTAAGGCAAACTTATTATTCCCTTTCTACGTTTTCATCTTTAAAATATGAATTTGGCGGCACCTGGAACCGAACCCGAAGCCTAGCGCAGAAGGACCGGCACGGACTCTACACTCCATCTAGGCCACGGTGAGTGATGTGAAGTATAGAGTTTGGGATCGCAAAACCACTTCTTAATGTGCGCAGCTAGCGGAAGAAAAATGTCACAATAAACGCAATAATTATGCCGATCACAACGAGCGGCGGCAGTTCACGATCAGCCCGCTCCGAACGAGCAATTAACCGAGGAACTATTATGGGGCGGTGTGTGATGGATGGCAGCAATTATAAGCCCCACCGTGTACGGGAGGCCGATGGGTGCAACAACAGTCATCAGTCTTCAAATGGTACGCCCTCCATCACTTAGCGGCGCGCATCCTGCACCGCGGGTTTCCACCTACGCAAGGTGCGGGCGTCTCTGTGGGCGCACTTTTGAGCACATTTGTTTTCTTCCCTTACATTCTTGATTTAGTTGCTTTTGTTTGTTTTTTTTTTACTAGACCGTTGGGTGGTCCACAAAGTGAAGCTGGTCACTCGACCGACCGACTCAACGAACTCACATCCGGTCGCGCCATGCCATTGCTGACCGTTCGGAACGCAAAGCAGAACGACCTGACGGAACGGTATAATTTGTTGGGAAATCCACGCGAGTAACGTCATGACACCCTGAGATCCAGACAGGGTTCGCCGCCATTATTAGTGCGCGCCACCGGCGAAAGCCCACCCATGAAAGGTGTCATCGAAAGTGACATAAATTTTCCTATTATTTATGGTCCATAAACATCGTTCGGGGACGCGCGGCCCCGTGTTTTTTGGGGGCCGTGCGCGGAGCGATCCTTCTGCTGTGCATCATGATGCATCGATGCATCTGCAACCCATATTCGCGCGCGCGCGCTGCGTGTGAGACAGAATCTTGCGCGAAAGATTTATAGATTCGTCGCCAGAAGGCGGAGACGCGGTTTGCCCGGGCCGCCCAGCCGAGAGACAGTGACACCCGGCGAGCGGTTCCACCGCGCCGCGCTGCCTTTCTTTCCTTCTCCACGTGTCGTGCGCCATTAGCGCAGCTCGGTGCCGCAAGAATAAACTCGCACAGGGTGCGTTCAATTGCTTCGAAATGCATCGCGCCACCCAAGACAGTCGACAAGCTCTCGCGTGCAGTCAGGCGCGACGCGACTGCAGCCCCGTGCTGTGGGGTCCTGCTTCGTCGAAGGCTGAATCTGAGCGAGCCGTGGCCAAGAGTGACACACGCTGCGCCATCGTCGTCGTGCGCGCTGCGCCCCTTCTGCCGCCTGTGACAGCAGCACCGCGAGACGTTTATTTATTTGCGCCTTTTTCGCGCGTCTTCCATCCGTCTCCCGATACTTTGTGACACTATTGTTTCTAATTGCCCATAAATATTGACCAACCGGCGCGACACCAGCGAGGCATGCGGAGGGGACCGCGAGAGACGCTCCCATAATTGCGCACGCAGACGGGCGGGCGGCCCCTCGGGGCAAACTTATTGGCGTTCATTATAATTTTCCAATTATACTCATCTCGGTCTTTCCGTCTCTTATGCAGCGTGCTTTGGCAGCATACAATCCCAGAGTATGTGGTCTTCAGAAGAACCGAAAAGTTAAGCTAATTTATGGACCTAGCCTTGATCAAAATATTCAAATTCAGGATCAATTTATTTATCGATAATAATTTCGGCTTCGATATTAACATTCGAGTGGAGATTAATTTGAACCGGTCGAAGTTGTTTTACGATACGACCTTTTAAAGATGCATTTTCTAACACGTTTCTTGAGAGCTTTCAATCTACCAATGGATTGAAACATGAGTAGCAAAGTAACAGCCTTTGGAGATGTCCAAGACTTTTGTTCAAGATTTTTGTGACATTTTTAATTGAACGAATACTATTTACATAAGGTGATAAAGTTTATTAGTTTATCTTCTTAATTGGACTTACATTCGAACTTTCCGCCGTTTTTTTCGAATTTGAAGAGCCTCCGATTTGCGTCCATTTTCGCTTAACGCAATCACTCGCAGATTGCACAAACGGCAACGTCACTCTTTAGCAGACACACAGACGACGACCGGTTCCAACAATGTTGAAATTGGGAAAAAATCCTTTCCTTCAATGCGCCAATCCGTCAGCCGGTAATTTATCTTCGCCCCCGGAGTCGGGATCGGACCGGCCAAAAGTTGGCTGTACCAGGTTGTCACTCAGCTCAGCAAATGTTTCGCGTTCGCCAACGGCATTGCGTCGTCCCTTTGGCCACTTTTCGGCCAGCCCGACCAGCGTGTTGTGGCACGCTGGACGCTGATTTTCCACTCTATCAAACTGTCCGACACACATCGCCGGCAGTCTTGGCCAGAAAAGTGGCAAAACACGCGCGCGCCCGCCCGGGGCGTACTCTTTATCCGTGTGCCAACCCGGAGTGTCCGGATTCCTTTTTTTGCGCCTGTACTGTTCACCAGCGACAATATTCAAATTCAACGACAGGGACGCGGTGGCAGTATCGCGCGCTGGTCCAAAATGTTGGTGGCTCCGGAACCGGTTTGTGTGTGGTCGGCAGTACAGGGAAGTCTTCGTTACGCCACGTCACGGAGTGCAAACATAGACTGACTGGGTGCTGCTGATGCTGCTGCTGCTGAGAAGTTAAGGACGGCCGTCAGGGAAGGGTTCCTCCTTTCCGTCGCCTCCGGGGGCTTTCTGCAACTTTGTCTCCCAGGCACAACAACGCACCGGGTTCGAGAGGGGAGGCCGGGGACCGAAAACATGCTGGGCCGTACGCCGGATCGGTCTGCGTTTTATTTACTTATTTAATTATGGTTTTGTAATGTAAATACGGTGAGCAATGATCCGTTTTGCAAGGGGGACACAGCCTATCACTGAAGGATTAAGCTCATACTCGGTAGACCTGTGTGGCCAATGTGGGTATTCTATGCCCTGTGGTAATGGTCTTGTGCCTAGCAGAAACAAAGTGCGCATTTTGTGAATGAACCGAAAAGAAAACGTTAAGTCGTCTGTCTCACAGTGGATTAAACGTTGCCTACGACGTTTGGAATTATGTCGCTGTGATCTAGTGAAAAGTATATTTTAATTGAATGACGACAACGCAATGCCAACATAAGAAACAGTGTGCAGGGATAATGTCCGCAAAGCTGGACATTAATACACACCGCTTGTTTCTCCAGACTAATGTTTGAGGTTATGTACGCCACGTTGCAAAATGATAGATAGCACCGTATAATCTACCTTGACCTAGCCTTGCCGATTGACCCAGCTGCTCCTTAACAGGGATGTTCCTGTACTTAGGGGACTATTTGGTGCCGAGGTAAAGTTTGTCTGCCTTTCGAGTGCGCCTCCCGGGAGATTAGTGCTTTGCACTGCTTGGCCTGCCGTCCAGCATATTCATCACATTTTATCACTCTTCTCACAGCGCAACCAGCACGTCTCACGCCACACAGTTCCCGACACATCAAGATCAACGACGCCCCCAGCCGGCCCGATAATGCCAGGCATCCCTCGTCCAGGAACCGAATGTGAATAAATATTTCCCTCTGGAAAGGATACAGGTAAGGACAGGTTTAACAGCCCCGCATCTCGTTCGCGTCCGCAGAGGTCGAACCTGTCCGTCGGACAGCGGTGCACTTGCGGCGGTCCAGTGCGCGGGCACGCGTTGCGGCGTTACCCAATAATTACTGGCAATAAATTTATTCGCGAACGGCAATGATAAGATTTAACGCCCTGGCACCGGGAACCACAACGGCCGTCCCGCGGGGGTGTGCGCGGGCGATCGTGAATTTAAATATGCCGGCAAGGAGGAGGCGAATAGTGCGCCGTTGTGCACGATATTTGCGTCCTTGGAATGTACTCCGGGCGGGGGCTCGGTTAAATTCTAGCGAACCACCCAGTTGGGTGTGGTAATACGTTTCGTCGGGAAGCCTGTTATTTGAAACCGTAGTTAGTACTCTGGGCTAGCGATGCCGGGCATTGATTAGAAGATGGGATTGTCCGGTGGTTTAGAAGAGCCTGGCTGGCACTGTCTAGCATCTGGCCCGCTATTCCCAGGACGAAATAACCGATTTTGAAACATCAGTCGTAAAAAATGAAGACACTAATAAAGAGGTAAATCGGCAGCGCGGGCTGCCCTGAAGGTCCGCTCCCCCCGTTCGATCCAGATCTCGCCCAACAGGATGGACACCATGGATGGAAGGGATAAGCAAAGTTTCTTTCTTAACGGCAGTTCAAGATCCACCGGTCGCCGCCAGGTTCCAGCTTGACTATTGGCCGGTTCGTAACGAGAAAAGCCGGAAGGATTAAACCCATTTGGCTGCGATGGGCCAAAAGTAGGTCTTCGTGGTGGACGCTGCCACGGGGCTACAATTACTTAATAGTGGCACTGGCAATAAAAACGCTGCAGGAAGAAACTATGTGCGTTACATGGCCGCCATACATGAGCATTGCGTCTCCCTCGTGCAACGATGCACCCGGAGGTGTTGGTGCCGAGGACGGCACCAAGAAAATCCTGCTTCTCTTCTGCTCGATTCTGGGCCCCATGGGGACGATCAGCGAAGTTGCGATGATTTGCCACCGTCGCCATAGGTTGATCCGTATCCGCCAGCTCACCTGGGGTGGACGGCGATATAAAATCAATCTACAAGCTCCCTAAGGAGAGGCCAGGCCTCATCTTGGGTCAGATATGACCGTTCGCAAATGGACGAATGATGACAGGAGAGTTTATCTCATCGGGCAGCAGCAGTATGCGCGGCACACAACAAATGCGGAACGATGATATTAATCGATTGTTTATGGTCGCTTTCTCCCACAAGCCGCCCAAGGTTCGGGTTGGGTGAGGTCGTCCGAAGGATTCCCATAAAAATGGTTGTTAATGTTGACGCGATGTCGTTCATAAAAATAATAATCGAAGAACGAAGCCGACCGACCGTAAGGTACCGTCGTCGTCATCGTCGTCGTGACCCATTGCGATGCGCCGTTTTTGAAGCCATGGGATCCTGAGATCGATGGACACTGTCGTTCCCTGGCGTGGAGTAACTAAATACGAATCAGGAATCAGGAGACGGTACCATGACGGGTCGAAGACGATGCACCCAGCATAAGGGGGGGGGGGGTGGGATTTATAGCGTCTTCCAGCGCAATAAGAACGGAGACATTATCTGCCGGAGTCCGTCATGAGGACCGGGCGTGCTTGGGAATGCACAGGTGAGGCGCTGGTAATGAAAAATTGCAATTATACGTTACATCATTACGCGCATTGCTTCAAAAAAAGCCCACCCGGGGGCCCGGGGGATAAGTTCTGCAAAAGCGAACAAAGAAAGTCTCATAAAACGGGGAGCTCGATCTATTATCCATCCATTTGTCAGCATCTTTCTTATCTTTTGTTATGATGATGATGATGATAAAAGCTGAAAATGATCAATAATGGGTACTTTTGTAATATCTTTTCAAGTGAGCTCGGGAGAAGTCGATTAAAACGAATCCTTAAGGCAGTCACAATCCAAATTGTGATGAATAAATGATGAATCAAACGTTTAAAATGATGTGTATTCGAGAATCAATTTCTTCTTTACTCCTTAAAGGACTCAACATGAGTCCAAACGCTGCTCAAATACGATACTCGAAGTACTTCTTCTTAAACCTCGGTGCACTTCCAACGGTTTGACGCGATACTTTTATGCTGCACCGTGCATGCATGAGTCATCGCATTCTGCATTCGATAACATCCCCTGCACCCAACGAAGCGACCACTCCGCTGCTTCGGAGCCTTCGGAGAAGACATCGGGATCGGGGTGTCTCTTGGTCAAGCAACGACCAACTTCTTTATTGAAACCCGCGTGGTCCGTGGCGTGTACAGCCGTGGCCGGAGAGGTCGGCAGGTCAGTGCGATTTTAACGGGCTCGCCGCTGCGACTGGGACGTCGTTACATAATCGTCAGTCAAAGAGCAAAACCTGTTCCGAGGAACGTCTCCCGTAACTCCTTGGCCTCCCCGGGCCTCCCGCACGCTAGGGGTCAATCATTTTTCTGAACTTTCGACAACGACGACAACCGATGACCGACCGCGGCGCGCCGGGCTCCGAAGCAAGACTTCTTCGTCTTCCTGTGGAAAGGAGCAGGTTTCTGTGTGTGTCTGGAGCCGGCCGGGGTGGTGGGGTTTGGCGTTGGTCTTTTTGCTAAAACTTTTGCTAACCTCTTCTCCGTCTTCTTAACCTCGAACGGGCACCTTTCATGTCCCGAGCGTCCCCCGGTCGTTCCGTCTTGCACGCGGAGACTGCATCTTCACAGAGTGAGCCCGACCACCACCAAGGAGGAGCTGCTGCACAATTATCAGAGCGCACAGCCAGCAGGGAACGAGAAGGAGAGATCGTTGTCCAAAAACCATTCTACTCCCCCGGTTTCTGGAGGATACCCCGCTCGTCGCCCCCCCTTTCTTGACTGCTGCAGGTGGATGTGTTTGATCGTGTAATTTATTTTATTATTGTTATGCTTACGGCCGCAGACCTGCCGCTCATCACCACGGCACGGGCAGCACAACCAAACAACCATGTCGACCTCGTCAGATCCCTTTGTCAGCGACCCCTTTCGCGACCTGACACGACCACACTCCTCCTCCCTGCCGGCTGCGATGCAGTCGCTGGTGAAAAGTTTCAGCCCCAAGCGTCGACTGCTCTCGGACTGGAATGTTCAATTACTGGCTACACCCTTGTGTCATCCGGCCAGACACAGCACCCACCCGCAACGACCGCTGTGGTGGCTGATGAGCCCCGGGGGCAGACTTCTCCCTCGAACTCTTTCGGGCTACTTTCGCCCGTCCGCAGATCTCCGCAAAGGATGTCCAGCTTGTCTGGCATCGTCGCATTTCGCATTTCAACCAGCATCTCTTTCCCTTCCTGTGGCAGGTTGTTTATGCGCTATCCATCCCTGGTTGGAAGACCTCCAGCAAATGTTTGATGGTCGCCCACAGTCCTGCGGTGGGGGGTCCTGTGTTGAGAGATTGTGTTTATTCATTGCCTACCGCACAGCGAAAAGTGCAGCAAAGGGTGCCCAAAACAAAAAAAATATGGTGAAGAAAAATCAAAGGACACCAGAGCCGGGCCTGGTCGTGAGCTCCTGACAAGTCGCACAATAACCGACAGGGTCCTACGGGGCACACCCCATAATGGCGCCCAAGTCGGGTTCTTATCCTTGACACGGCTCGGTGCGCGTGCTCGCTATAGGTGGATCGTTAATAACTGCGATAGTCTGGACATATCTGGAGGGAGGCTTCAAAAGAAATGCTTTGTCGCTTCTGGGTCCCTACGATTGAAGTGCTACTTTAGACTCTCCAAATGTTTTTAGCCAGTGTCCTAATTAAGTGTCCGAGTTCTATCTGTATTTTAAACCATGATGGAAAGGTAATGTCGCAAACCTCAACTATTACTCAATGAATATTACTCAATTTCTTAATTTCCAGCATTTTAAACTCTTTCAGCTCGAATACATAGGAATTAAAAGAACGGATCGCTCTAGCCATCGATTCGGTCACATTTTGCATCCTTGCGACGAGCACGTCCTTCTCGGGCGGACCGGATGTGTCACTTTAACTCTTGACCTCTACCAAAATGCTGTAACAAAGCGAAACCCCGTATTACGGTTGTGGCATTATTGGGAGCATGAATATACCATCAATCTTAGGAGCGTTACCTAACACACGGTCCGGGCACTTTGGGCCCGGCTGCTCCATCCAGACCAGGCTGCTCGAGGACGGTACATTTGCTGCCCATTACTCGGAGCAAAAGGCAGACAGGTGTTCGTTAACTAACGGCAGCGTTCTCTCGTGGTAACCGGCTAGCCCACAGCCCGATCAGAAACGTTAGCATCATAAATCATAGCATTAGTGATAGCCCGTCGCTGGCGCCGCCACCACCACCAGACCAGTTCAAGTTCAACGGTGCATTCGAGCACAATGCAGCTTCCACTTCCTTTCGATCGCTTCTATGTGCTTCCTGAGAGGAGGCCCAGTGTGCCCACATGGACGGCGTTAGCATAAATCAAACACTTATGTGCTGAGCGCGCGCCCTCAAGAGATGGCTTGTTGGAGGCGGCTACCGGGTATCTAGCGCCCCAGTAGCACACCTAACGTCATGGCAGGAGGTCTAACGATGGACCGACAGGACACGACGCTTAACATCAAACCCAGCCGGAGCACCGAGATTTCGATTGGCGGCCGTGAGATAAACAGCCTTCCACTGCAGAGCGATCTTTGTTACCTTAAATTGTAGCTAAATGTGTCTTACTTAGCACTTTTAATGAGAGCTCCGGCGATACAACGTGTGCCGTGTAATCGGACTGCACCGAAGCTGCAGTCTAGAATCCTGAGGCGGCTTCAGAGGTCCATAGACCCGTCAGAGTTTTATTATAAATATATGTAAAGCCGGTCGTTTGAATCGAACGAAATGTTGTCATTACCGTCGGCCCAATACGGGGCGAGAGTTGGTGACACTAATTCCACTTTATGGGAAACTCCCATGGAACCGTGCAGAGTTGGGCTATAAAATGGGCAACGATTTTCCGATTCCAACCTCCGGTGACCTCTTCTGTTCAGTCGCCGGGCGGGCGGGCGGTCGGCAATCTCGCGATGCGCCAGTGTCACCGATCGATGAACCGCTCTCGAAGGCTCCGCGCGTATGCACCGCCGAGCCCTCGACACACGGTAATTAAATTGATTTTAGCGTCCCATTTATTTGATGCAAAAACTAAAACCCAAAAAGCTATAACTTTTCTACGGTGCAGCAGCACCGGACGGGAGAACAATATTTACAAAGCCATAAAGTTCGCCGAGCCGAGCACCCCGAAAGCGCACCTTGAATGTCGCATGGCTTCAAGAACCCCGTCGGATGATGGTCCGTGATCCTAACCTCACACCTCGCCAGGCGGTTTATTGAACCTTCTGGCGTGCTGCCATACGGTACACCCTTTACCATCATATGCACGCGCGCCCGAGACTGCAACTTTGGCGGGCCTTTCGCGCTAATGAAAATGCAAGTTTACGACCTACTCCTACAGTTCGTTCTCGTCCACTTCTTGTGGCTGGGCAGACGTTTCGGTGGCCACCGATGTTGTTAGTATAATTTATACATTTTTCTTGGCCACTCTACTACATTGGTCGGTAACTGGCGGGTCGGTCCGAAAGGCTGACATCGGTCCTTGGATGTTTCCATCACGATCTAAGTGTATCTGCTGAGACCCGAAAGTGGTCGCCCCACGTAGCAGCCCGTATGCTGACCGGGATGACCGCGCACGTACGCGCTGCTTACCGATGCTACTTTGTACATTGATTACCTTAACTTCTCCACGAATTTGTCGTGCGTGGGTAGCGAACCGGAACCGGGAGGGACCTTCTCCAGCCGAGGCTAGTACACCGCATTGCCGCCTTACCTGTGTAGAAGTAAAGTGAAGATAAAAAAGCAATCAATATGTGGTACGAATATTTTTCGCGGAACGCCTGCACAACTCCCTCCTGGACATATTGGCGGGCGGGCGTGTGTGTGCCCCGCTTGAACGAATTCCCAACCCCCGACCGACTACTAGGTTCCCGTGGACCGACTTTTTTGCTCGTGAAAAGCCACCGTCGTGTCCCACCACACCCAACATGGACGCGGTCGTAACGCATTGGGGCAAATAAAATAAAATAAAATAATTGCGGACGGACGAGAATGGGCTATACGGTCAGCGCGGCGACGGAGCGACGGTGACCGCGACGACTTCGTCCGAATGATGGCGCGGCCATCGAACGATTTATCAGCGATTGACCAATAAATTTCGGCTCCAAACGGTTTCATTACGGCACGGACCGGGCACGTTCATAAATTGGTGAACGAGTTGGACACGTACTCGTCCTCGCTCGGGGTGGGGGTGGGCGAAGGAGCTCTTCCCATTAGCAACTGACCGCGTTCAGCGACGGAAGTGAGTGCGTTGAACTGTATCTCGCTCGCGGTCAGGATGCGCGCCGTATGCTCCCCGGCGGGTCGGAGAAGAATTTTAACATCATAGAACGATTGATGACAGGGTTCGAGGCGAGCGCACAAGGCCATAAAATTCCACTCTTTCGAATTAAACAATCTCAGAAGAGGGCATCGGTGGATGCACTGCGAATAACAGACCACGAACAACTACGTGCATACAAATTAGACAAATTAGAAACAATCGAAGAGTGTTGTTTCGCAATGAGCGAACGGTTCAATTATGGCGGGTAACTAGATTTTTAACAGTAACAAATAGTCAAAACACATGTTCGTCAATAATCCTAGTGAAAATGTGTGCCACTGTTATGTTCTCGTAGCATTTTTTGCGTTATAGCTGATTTTTTGCTGATATGAAAAAGGTAACAAAAATGGCGAACCTTTTCGAGTTTATTACATTTTTCAAGAAAAGGTTTTGTTTCTATAAATATTTCAAAACGTTTACATTACATTGTTCATTTGAAAGCGATTCCAGGAAAAGAAAATCTTGATTTTAAAATTAGTGAACAAAATGGATGTTGTAGTAGACAATAAACAATCGTTTAGTGTCGATCGATTTAAAGTGCGTGACGATGAGACTGTGTGCCGAATTCATTTGAATTACTTTCATGTTACATTGCACATTGTAACTTCGATCAGGAGGGCTTCGTTTTTTCACCCACCCAAATACAATGCCTTTTACAACCCCGCACCGCATAAGGGTGTTCCGCCTTGGCGAACTTCTTTCTTGAACGAAGCGTTGCTTGAAAGGTACAGTTACACAAGCGTAACGTGTCGTTTTGCTCGTTTTCGCCTTGCGCGTCGACCAGACATAATTCTTGCCTAGGTCGGAAGCAGAAGGTGGTAGGTAGGTAAACATAGAAGCGCATATACACACATCCACACACACACACACCTCGCAGTCCGTCCACCACCTCCCGAAGCCCCGTTAAGGTCGGGTTGTTGATGGGCTTGTCGCGGTTTCAGCCCAACGGTTATGTCAGGAAGTTTTGGGCGGGCGAGGTAGAACGAAATGCGATTCCCTCACCGAAGGTCGCAAAGGCCGCGGCCCGTGCCGCGACCTTCCACCCTCGCTCTCTGCGGGAGAGCCTAGTCCAGAGGGCTGTGGTTCAGGAAGTGAGGTGTGAAAGCTTCGCGGGCGACGATTATTCGACAGACACCGTTTTCCGTCAGTCAAAACCCCGACGTCCGGTTGGCACGCAATTCGATCGTTTGCGCTGAACATAGAGGAGATAGAGACATAGAGAGAGAGCGAGAGAGAGGGCGAAAAAAGGAGGAAGGTCAGAGAATCAATATGAAGCCGTATGGCGAATTGGTTCGGTTGATCGCTGGCGACTAGAGAGCTTGGGGAGCATTAATTGTTCCCTCCATAAACATGCCAATGGATGGCGAATGGATAAAGTACAGGCGAAACCCCGGACTACCGGAGCTAGCCGATTGGGAACGGTTGGCACTTTTGAAGCCTCACAGTTCGTCCAACATTGATAATCCTAGATTATCCTGCCAGATTGAGATTCACATGCATTTGCGAGGCGGAAAACAGAAAAAGCTTTAGAATGGTATTGTTTTCTTTGAACTAATTTGAAGATCCTTGAGCGAGGAATTTCCAACAAATATTTTGTTTATATTTTCGTTAAAGTAAACATATTTTCAGCAGTGGGCTTTTAGGCGCGAAACAGCATTTCGTTCAGTATATTCGATCGTTGATATGTGGCCAGGATAGTAGTAGTTCTCGAAATCCTGATTTTTGTAGAGTTAATGCTGCTACGCTATTAAACGCCACCACGGCGCTAGAGTGCCGTTTGTACGTCTGCACGTAATCGTTGACAAAATAAATACCAGGAAATCATAACAATTTCTATTGTTTTCCAAAACACATCGAAACAACGCTGGGCGCCGCTTGGCCGCCGTTTTGAGTTTCGTTTCCGTCTCATAAAATCCGATCGTTCGAAGCGGAGTGCTTTTTTACGATCCTCGCAGCCGAACTTTCGTAGGAGGCGGTCGCAGCAATCAGCGGTACATAAAATTGTCCAAGGACTGGCGGGCGCTGGCTGGCGGCGGCACCACAGACTCACTCCCATCACTCTCTGGCAACGCCTTCGTCGAGGATCACGGCAAGGTTGCGACATTTGTGAGAAGTGCAGCCCAACAGCGGAACAGCAAAAGTTTGTGCTCCACACGAACACGAACCAAGTTTCTATTTAATTTGCCGAAAGTCATAATTTTACTCCCATTATCTACAATATTATGAAGCATTAGTTCGGGTTGTCACAATTTGCACAAACTCTAACCCGCTAATTTCACCTCCACGACGACTACACGGTCGATGACAATCGCACGTGTCTAACGCAAGCTGCTTGATTCTCACGTGACGTCCAGGGCCGAGGCCCTTTGTTTACCCTTTCATATGGCACTGGTACGTCAGTGGGCAGCCCCAACAATGTGTTTCGAGCACATTTTCACACTAAACGGAGCAGACGAGCTTGAGACGGTGCCGTCCGATTAGCATATTACGTCAATTGGCGGCGCCGGCGGCGGCATGCACTGATGTAAAATGTGCATTTTTAATAAATGTGCACTTTCCTTTGGATGGGAAATTGAACGTTCGAGGGTACAGCATGGAAACGGAGGAAGGCCCGTCAGATAGGTGGGCGCTAGATTGAGATCGATTGTAGGTACTAAACGCGTACATTGTGTGCAAACACCGGCCCACTTTTTTTCGGTAGAGCGTGAGAGTTTGAAATCATAATGTACTTAATCATAACCTTGCATGATATTATATTACAAAGGGTTTGTCGATATTTTTATCCCTTAAATGCAACGTACAATGTAATTAAAATTCTCTACAAGTGAGCAGAACAATAAAAAAATCACTACGAAATATGAGAATCTAGGAAAATTGAACTAGAAAAAGAAGATGATCCTACGGCGATCGCCATATCGAAGAGGTTGAGAGGTTTGCCTGGCCACTGCGAGGCCATCGAAATCGAGGTAAACGAACTGAAAACGCGCTGTGTGTGTTTTCGCGGGCGGAATTCCGCGAATTCGTTACCTTCGACGAGTACGCTTCCATTTTTTTGGTTCGATCATAAACCACTGTTCATCATCACCACACCACACCAACGGGCAGAAGGTTTCGCTGTTGTTTCGATGTTGTGAACGAAAAACGCCACGGCCTACCGTTTCGTTTCGCTTTTGCGCCTCCGAAAAGCTGATGCATCTTTGCGAAGAATATTTCTCTTCATCCGGTGACCCGGCGTGTTTATGGTCGAAGTACTTTATGTTTGTCAAAATTGAAGAAAATGGTAAGTGCATATCACTGCTCGAATTGTTTCCACACAGTTCGTTTATATTAGGCCTCATATTTTATACTTTTCAATTTCATTCATCCATTTAGGATACTACAAACATCCTTCCTAGGTTATAAATACACGTCCATTAGAAAACTGCTCGAAACGGTTCGAGATTGTATTTTTCTGCATGCACACGCACGCTTTAGTCACAGGTCTAGAGCCGAACCACCTAAAAACCTCCGTCAGCGATCTAATCTCCGACACACATCCGCTGAGTGGGCCACGGGCATCGACGGATTGACAATGTCCCGTGCCCGGGATACCGCAGAAAAACCCGAGCACTTTCCAATACAGATCCGTATCGATTCGTCGAAGGGAACACAGATAGGAAATAGGACTCCGGCGACGGCTTGCCCCCCCCCGGAACGGAGAGCGAAATGGAACTGCACCTCTCGCCGGTGCAGTTTAGCATTTTGGCCCCGTTTTTTTATTATTACTATGCTAAAAGCGTCCACAACAAAAAGGGCACTAAATAAATATTCAAATTCAATCCCGCCGGCCCGGTATGTTGTGGCGCGCAGACCAGCATCACCATCCGCCCGCCCCGGCAGCAGCAACAGACCGTACAAAATAATGATGCATAATTTACAGCGGTGCCGGGCCCGGGCTGCGATTACGATCGCAGCGCGCCAGCTTGCTAATGCACCGAAGCCTTATAGCACGTTTTCGCGCGGTGCAGCGCGCGGTGACGCCATGTTCTAATGAGATCTTGATTTAGTTCCGCGATAACTGGCCACGGCGGCGGCGGCCGTGCTGTGGGGCGAGTGCCTTCACGCATTGGGGCGCCGTCGGGTGCACTACGTGCGGGTATGGGATTTCAAATTTTGCGTTGTCGCACTAGAAAGCTCGAGCTCTAAAAACCCAACCCGTGCACCCGCCCCGATCGGCAATGAGTTTGATGAAGTGATAGCGGAAACGTCGTGTACGCAAATCGAACGCAACCCTTTTAATGGCTGCGAGAAAATGGGTTTAAATTCCGGGAAACTCAGACCCGAGGAGCGTTGACCCGATTGCATACCCAATTGCGCATTGCTCAGGCTCAGCTTTAGGAGGCTTCATCAACGGAACTTACTCGCATTTGAGAGAGTCCATCTGATGAAAGCGATTAAAAACCCTACAACGCCCAAACCAGAACCAGAAGTCCGGCATCACTCAATGAAGGGTTTTACGATCGTCAAAGAGGTTTCATTTCACATGTGGCAGTATTTGAGTGGGTGTAAAAATCGACACACGATCAGTTTCGGGGGTCTGGTTATTAGCGCTACTCACATCAATTGCTTCCCAAGATATGGTCTCTAAAACGACACTGATCGTGAATAGCTGAACTTAGCCCAGATGAGCCCTGGATCTTATGATCCATCTACTCAAGTGCTACGACATATTAGATCTGGAGCTAGCAAACCAGTCGATTAATCTTCCGAAGTGTCAACAAAACCTCAGAACCGGAACCTTTCAGGACAGCGTCGTTTTCCTGAACACCAGACATCGAAAGACTGTGCTATGTGCTCTCACTTCTCGTCCTAATAATTTCGATCCAACAATTACCTCGAATATTGACGGGATTACGGCTGCGTTTATGTACTACGATGAGCAAATAAATCACACCTCTTGCAAGCGACGCTGTTTGTTTTGCTCTGTGCACCGCTTCGAAAATGGGCTCTGGTGGTCCAGCGCCGAGCACCTAGGATCCCGCACACATCGGTGCTCTCCTAATTAGAGGAAAATAGCAGGGCTAACTCTAGGCACACCCATAATAATGAAGCAAACATTCAAACATTACTCACTGATAATTTATACGCTCCGTTGGTGGCAATTTATCATAGTTCACCCGCAAAATAAGGGGGCCTGCGACTAGTTCGCTCCGCGCACCAGAGTCCACTTGGGCGCACCTTCTCGATCGACGAAAAGAGCTGGGCGATTCGATCAACCACCGATCGATCGACGATCGCCATGCAATTACAGTAGCCCCAGTAGTAGCCACAGTGGCTTCCCTCGCAGATCCTGCCACTAGCCTTTCGAGTGATGGCGACGACCGTGGATCAGTGGCGAACGACACAGCACCACACCAATCACTCGGTGTTGATCCATCCCGGCCGGTGGGGCCCCTATTAGTCATTCGCTTCCCCTAAGCACGACCGCCGAAGACCCAATCCCGGAGATTACCGATTAGCCGGTTCCGAACCGTGCGGCGGTGCTCGACAATCCTCGCTGCCACCGCCGCGCCGATTGATAGCTGCTGGCGGGCGAGTTCACTCTGCTCGAATCACAATCTGTAGTTAATTTGCATGCAAATGGCGCTCTCTGGCGGCGAGGAGCAACTATAGGGCCCGGGTTCCCCACGCGGGTGACGGATCGATCTACACAGTCACAGAGTCATTTGTGCGGCAGCTGAAATGTAGACAAGTTTTTAAACACTTTGTCCATGACCGCGCGGCACCGAGTGGCGAGCGAGGTGACTAATGGTCCACAGGACACTCTCGCTGCCGACAGCAGCCAGCCTGTCGGCCGACCGGCAGCGCCAAGATTAACAAACCGATTTGTTCGGACGGCGTACAGGAATTAGTTTAAATTGACTTCTTGCATGGCGCTTGGCCCCCTAAAGACCACGCTTGAATGCCACGCGGAATGCGCACAACGGACGGGCGTCACACAGCAGCGGAGGAGATCGTTATGTTGGCCTCCCGTCGTATAGGTGAGCCAAAGGGTTCCACCATCATGAGTAAGCTGCTGCTGCTGCTAATCTACCGACAACCATCGACACGTTTCCATCAAAATGCATTAACCTAGAATTCATCCGGTCGCACACCGTTCGCAGGCGAGTACAAAACAGCGCTAATTGTCCAGCGCGGCCCCCAGAAAGGAACTGTGGGCTCATCGTGGCGCGGCTTTCCATTGGACTTGGGTGATTTATTGTGCTCGGCGTTCTTGCTGCGACCCTGCCCACAATCCGGAGCTGCGAAAGAATTTCTTTCCAACGTATAGAGTCTACAACACCGTTCGTGGGGTCGTCAGAAGTAATAGAAGTTGCCAACTAATCAGTAACTTGTAATAATTGTTTCTTTCGATCCGTCACAAAACATCTGAGCGAGTGGCAACATTGGAGTGTTTGTAAAGGCGGGTACATTGTGTCCCAAATGCTAGGTTAGATATCAAAGAGCAGGGTTACAGAGGCTCACAGATTCATCGACTGACGAGTAAACTCTTCTAGGTCTTGGCGATACTTGAGGCACGAGGGGTCGACGTGTATGGCGGTGTAATGAATGGATTCGGCATCAAAGGTGCCACCTATGGACAAGATACTCCTGCTCCTAGTCTTAGTGTACCAGCAATTCACCTTTCTAGCGGCACCGTTTTCGCGAACAGAACCGGATATGGGATCGAACACTGCGGATTGGCACCTCAAGTCGGCGACACACTATAAAAAGGATCGTTTTTCCCTTCTTCTCGAGAGGAGACAAATCTGCAGACCTCGGCCAGCAGATCGGCGACGTAGGAGCGTGCGCTCGAACCATTGCGGAAAGGTAGGAATTAACCGATCGCTGTCATAAACTTGTGACAGTGGAATTTATTAGCAATGCAGTGGCCACGGTGCCCGTGCCCGGGCTGCTCCAAGCCTGCCGCCCTTCGACGCAACCACCTGGCAATCAGCAGCGTATGCCGAGACACCGAGAGCACACCAACCATTACCGTCCACTGCCGGCTGCCGGAATCAGCAGACCAGCCGGTCTGCCAGAGAGACCACGACAAAGACGACGCATGGACACTTGGCGGGTCCGTTCCCTTTACAAGGTTGAGCCCGCAATGTACGACATCGCGGTGCGCTCGAGTTTGCACTCTTGCCGCCCCACCTCAGCTCGGTCAGCAACACTTGCGAGCGGCCCTCAGACCGCCATCGCACCGCACAGGACGGAAGTGAAAGGGGTACAACACCTGAGCCTGGTCTCTGGCTCTGCCGTAGCCGCAGCATCCGTCAGCCCAAGAGATCCGCGGCAGCAGCAGTACCGTGAGATTGGTCCACGCGACCGACGATGATGACTCCAACACGGCGTCGTTTGTAATTTCGCAATTGACTTCGCTCATAAATCTACCTAAACGAAGACAAATTCTGGTAGCGGCCGGCAAACGGCGAGAAGTGGCTTTGAGGCGACGCGAACCGGCGGCCGACGGAAGCCGGAGCCAGTGGCATGGGGGTCCTTCGCGTGCAATAAGCCTTGACACTTCTGATGTTATGAGAGGTTCTGCATAAATCGAATCCATAAATCTGCTCGAAACGCTGATTTTAATTGTAAACGAAAAATGTTGATCACAGCAAGCACACAATCATGGATCAGATCAACTGCTTGAAACTGCTCGAATTTCACCTGATTACGTTACGATCGTGTCAATCGATCGTGTGCCGCCAAAAAGGAGGCCTACATACTCGAATGGGGGGGCTTTCATTTTGCAGTTGCATTCGTGTGTGTTTGCAAACACGGTTGGGGATACGGGGGCCTTAATAAATTTGTTTTCAAAAACCGAAGATCACTCGCTGGTCCGATAGGAAGCTCCTTGTTTGCGTGGTGCTCCGCCCGGCCCGAAGGTGAACACGGTGCCGCCGCCCGCTCAACCGTAAATGATTTGCTTTTAATCGGAACCATTAGCAGAAGGGGTGGTTGTTGTTGTTATGCTTCTTTTTTCCTCCATCAGGCCCGCGGTGCAGTTGCGATGCCATTCGGTGGTGCTGCATTTCCGATATTAATAAAACAAACAACAGCGGTTCGTAAACCGTTGGGTAACACATTATTCCTTCACGCGCCCCACCCCCACGTGTGTTCGATTTTGCTTGTTTTTTTTTTTTGGGTTTGCTACCGATGTTCGTTGCTTTTTGAACAATTCAATCAAACCGGTTGCAACGGTTCGCGCGCGGTGTTTCTTTATTCTTCTGTTCGACCTTCTTTAGTTGTGCCGCCTACCGCCACGCCGTTTATTGCGCCTGCTTCGTCTTGCGCGCCCTTGGAGCATTTACGATGCATCACAACCTCGCCCGACGTGCCCTCCAACAATCCGAACATGCGCGGGCGGGCGAGCGCGCGTTTCTGTTCCGACACCTCCCTTCCGTCGCTCGCGGGCCTAGGGCGGGCCGTTGCAAGGAGTTATGATCAGGGTGCGATGTGTGAGGTGCTGGCCACGCACCTAGTATGTAGGTCGGTTTGGTATGCGAAAAATTAATCAACATCGACAGTATTACATCTGCCCGAATCGAAGGCAGGCGTGTGCGTGCGAAGCTGCAGTCAAGGAAAGGAGATCCGACGTACGCGCTACACCACGCGCTGTGTGTTCGATGTTTAATCGGTTATGAAAAATCGAACGATCGAAAATCGCTTCCAACGATCGGTATGTAGGCGCTGGCCGAGGAGGGGCCGAGGATACACGCTGGGGCAAACATGGGCCCCTAGCTCCTAGCAGTTCGTCGTTCGTCTGTGACACGCACTACGCACCGGAGCGAATCGAGCACCTTTGCGTGCCAAAATGATTTGACATTTCTTGGACGATGGCCACCGGATCGCTACACACACGCACTCGCGGGCGCCCTTTGCAACCGGACATGGACATCGGGGTGGTTCCCACCATCGTACGCGAACGCGATCCTTTGATTCCGTTGTAATGCACCGATGCACAGCACGATTGGCATGTTGTTTGGCGAATATTTTGCGCAATCGTAGCGCTTCACGCAAACACCTTCAAGTGCATGCAATGAGCTCGGCACTGCAATATCCTCGATGACCATTTAACATTGGTCGGTTCATTACACGCGCATTAGTTAGATTGATTAAACATATGAGCCACGCGTGCGGGCGAGCTAGCGGAACACGAAAAAGGGAAATCGGACAAACGCCCACCTTTTTCGGTGGTCATGTTTTCCTGCTTTATGCCGCAGTTTCAATTTAACCTTTGCTGCGGGGTTTTTACTCTCGATCACTGTTAACGATCTGTAATCAAATTTGAGTGCACTGTGCCTCGTAAGTTGTGGCTAATTAATTTAATGTGCATTAAATTATTGTGGGAAATCGGTCCAAAAAATCTACAACCGTTCTGGAGTCAAACTGCTCGATTTTTTTCAACTTATGGCCCAGAAGCAGAAAACTGGAACACAGATACTTTAGCTTCATTTGACTTTTTCCTGTGGAAAACCAACGCGGGGTTTCATTCTTCAGTATTACCCGTTCGTGGTACAGGCCTCAATCATCTATTGACGACGGATTGCACACGAACCGCAGCCCGTTTTCCAACCACTTTGCCACAATAAGGAAAATTAGGTGGAATAATTTAGTAGGGCCACCGAAGGGGCTAGGGAGCTGGGCCAAATCAGGCGGCTCCGGAAGGACCGTCCAGGTCCAGGGCTTTTACTTAGGTTCAACTGGGGTGATTATTTATTAATTGAAACGATTGAAGGTGGGACAGGCACCGGGTGAGGTTGAGAGGGGGCGCTCGATTCGATCGACGACTGGAAACGACACGACAACACTGGTCACTGTTCCGTGAGCTTCGGTGCGCACACCTTTCCCCATCGTGAAGTGACACCATCGGGGGTGGCGTTGCTTACGTCACGTACCGTACCCCGCGCGCCCCGTGGTCTATTTCAGCACTCGGGGGGATCGACAGCAGATTCAAGGAAACCTATAATCTATGCTAGGTGACATACATAAATTGCTTTCCACCGCCAGCCAGCAGCCCAGCGGACGTTACAAGACCAGTTCGCTCCGAGTGCGGTGCGTTGCATCGAGCGCATTGCGACTGCACACACTGTCCTGCAAATCTTCACCCTCAGACTTGGCCACGACCGACCTGAAGCACCCTCTCCATGGCTAGTGGTCGTACATCAATAACTAGCAAAAACCCACCGAGTTAGAGTTGACCTGATTTTAACGTTCTATTGTGTTGTGTGTGCAGAGACGTTAGAGAGGTTCTTGTCTTGACGTGCTGATCTAGCACCGGTCCGGTGCGTTATGCCGTCCGGGGGAAACCCCGCAAAATGGAGACGGAGACCGTCCGGCCGCTCGCTATCAGCCACCCTCAATCAAGGGTTGGAACTATAAAAGAGCGCATGTTGTAAAATTAATTAAAATAAAAAGCGAACCGCAGCTGATGAATCGAAGAGCCCGGCAAGCCTTTCATCCATCACTCCGGGGCTGACTACAACCAAGACTTG
This sequence comes from Anopheles cruzii, assembly GCF_943734635.1. Taxonomy (NCBI): domain Eukaryota; kingdom Metazoa; phylum Arthropoda; class Insecta; order Diptera; family Culicidae; genus Anopheles; species Anopheles cruzii. Next base: position 64,480,130 of record NC_069145.1, read on the forward strand.
AGGCAATCATCGAAGGCTTGTTATGCTTTTGATGGCTTAGAGCTTAAGCGATGGATAGACTTTGATTGAAGTGCTTGATTCTATCGTAACGGTGAACTATATTTAATAACTACTACCACATTTTAACAGTTGCTTCAACATATGAAATTTTCGAAGAAACTCTAAAGCAACTTCCATCCATGGAAAACGTGCTTTTTGACGACAATGGCATTATTTCTAGAGACGAACGAAGGATCGAACACCAGAATAACAATATTTTAAGTATTTCATATGGAAATATTTCACATCAGCAGATTTAAGCTTCCTTGATACGACGTTTCAGGTTTTTGGTTAAAATTTTACTGTGCCTTATGATATTTCCTATTAGTTTAATTAGCATTGCAACGGAACCACGGTTCGACTCCGAGCTTCGTGTCCATACCTGACGTTAACTTGGGAACACCCTGCAAATCCTGCAAAAACTGTAGCCGCGTGTCTCGTCGTCGGGTCCAACATTATCAAAACAAAACCCGATGTTGGCGACAGTGTTGACGTCTGCGAAGCATCACAGACAGTGTTGTGGGGCAAGCATAAACAACCCGTCTAAAAACGTGTTGTGCCCAGGGTACGCAGAAACAATAATAAAACGATAGGCAAAAAAGCAAGTGCATTTGCTTCTCCGTTGTGATGGTGTATCATTGTTTTACCTTTGTTGCGCAAGCAATCGTCGCTCCCACAGCATGGGAAAGTTTATGTTTTATCATACCATTTTTTGTTCTCGGAAGTAGAGTAGTGATAAAGTTTGGTCACCCAAAACGGAGAGGAAGATGCCCCAAAGACTCCAGGTAGAGTTAGCAGTGTCCCGGTACTAAACGAGCATACGATGGCGAGATGTTTACTCATGCGCTACGTGAGGTTGGTCGTTTTGTTCACCGCTACATTTTGGTGGTTATTTTTTGTTTCCGTTGATTTTTGAAATTTATTGCGCACTACCTTCTGCCGTGACCCCTAACTGGCCCCAAACGAGTCATTCGATCCCACAGCACGGTGTCTAGTATATTACACGAATCGCGCTAGGTACATGGCCTTACGAGGATCGCTTCGGGAGAATAAAAAAAATGTTTCATTTACTCAAAAATAAAAATACGACGAAAACAATGGCCCGTGGGAACCTGTGCCATACGGTCGTACGGTCGTTGTAATAATTTTCTGTTCGTACAATAAGACAACACATGCAAATAATAACATTTAAAAGTGAGCTTTTTGGAGCTTCATGTTTTATGTTGCACGAGTTGAGCCTTTAATTTAAGCCGATTGTAGCTTCTCTCAATTATTTCGTTCATAAATACATATTAAAACAAACAAAACGTTATCACTGCGAATGCTACATCGCATAAACGGGTTGCGGCGTTTGGGCTGTTGCGTTGATCGATCGCTCAACTGCAGCACTGGCCAAAGTGCTTCATTAGGCGATGCAGGAAACAAAAGTAATAGACCCATTCTAATAAGTGTAAAATTAGATGAGACACGCTCCGTACTGGCGCGGTTGGTGCGCGGGCTGCAAACTGTCGCCAAGATCACGCACAGTTTATGGATCGTTGAACAGTAACGCGGTCGTAAATTGAAATTTTATTCATACAATTTGTTACACGACGGACACTTTGGGACAGCAACGTGCCGTGAAATGTCACAAATTTCGGTTCGTTGTGTTAAAGATGCGTCATAAAACCGCGTCTCGCACGACTACCAAGGGGCTATTCCATGAAGGAATCCTTCTCAACGTCAAGTGCGGGAACAGAAGTGCAGTTGAAGCTCAAACATGTTGGTTGATTAACAAAACGAAAGTGGGAATCGAACCCACCTCAACAATGAACCTTGACGATCCGTTGAAGCGTACCGCCGGTAATTACCGAGAAGTTCTTTATAAAAAAATCGTTTATATTTTGGACTATTCGATAGTTATCGTAGTGAAAAGAAGTAATTAAAGTAAGCAAAATGAAACGTACCCATCGTCATGCCGCGCCCTGCACCCGAGACCGCGGCTAATCTCATCTCGGAAGCTATTAATTAAAAGATTTCAATTCCGCTCGCTTAATGGCAAAACCTAATTTCTTACCCCTTTTTCTCCAAGCCTCTGAAGCCTCTCCCCTCATTACACGGGCAACATAACGGCAGCGAGGATCGCCGGGTGTGTTGCACAATTCAATTAACATTCTATCGCAAAGTCAGCAAAATCGCGTGTGACGCGCGACCGCTGCGATGAAGTGGTTCTTTCGCGTTTTTTGCGCTCTCTTCGCGCGCGGAGCACAGCATAATGATCGCGTCGGTGCGGCGCGGCCATCGAAACATATGATACCCGAGGAGGGGTCCGCACCGTGAACGCGGAACCGTTCCCTAGCCGATGGCGGAAGGCCGAAGGTTACCGGTGCCGAAGGCGTGGAGCGGTGGCGATGGCGGCGACGGCCAGGTCAGGAGACGATGACGAAACACCGAGACCCCCTCACAACAGTCGTCGTCGTCGTCGTCGGGCACATAAATTATGCGCCGCCGTCCGTCCGGTGCTGCTGCATGCGGAATGTGTTTGTGGTTCGCTTCCATCGACGACACACGTCGCCGGGAGGACGGGAAGTATGCAAGAAGAACCGCGGGGTTCGCGCACGGGGAAGGGCCTCGCGGAACTCGCGGAAAGAATGGCAGCAGCACCAAACACCAAGCCAAGAGCACCGTCGAGAGGTTCCGCATACGCTACTACGTCGTGGCTGGCAACGAACGGTGAGGGTTTCGGGTTCTGCACTGCATTCCTGTGCCACCTGAGCCCGGGAGCAGGAGCTATGTGCAGCCTGCCTGGCCGGACCAAGCCCCTCCCACACACGACAACAACAACAACAACAACGAAAACTGACCGTATACGCCGCCGCCGCCGGTCGGCTCTGTAGAGAACTGCTTGACTGTGCGCGGCGCGAGCGCGAAATGTGCGCCTTCCAAGTAATTGCCGGTACCGTGGCGGGGGCGAGGGGGGTTGGCTGAAGCCTGTGGATTGTGGGGCTTTTCCTTTTACGCGAGGGTCTTTCTAGACCGCGGTCCGAAAAGCGCTACGCGGAGAGGTGTCGATTAAATATGTTGAGGCACGCAGGCAGGCAGCAGGCAGGTCTAGAGGCGCGTAACCGGTGTGTGGGTGACCGTGGGGGAGGTGTAGGAGGGAGTGATCATTTCAATGAAAAATATATATAAATACATATACATCGCAGAAGCGGAAAACATTGAAACTGCATACCGACCAAACACCGGCGCTGCACTTTCGACGCACAGTTTCGCGAGTTAGAAAATGTAACGAGCGTACACAGTGCGGCAAAAAAGTTCCACGATTGAAGCTAGGCATCCAAAAGGATCGGAAACATAATTTCTACTTGTAGCACCATTCGTAAAGTAATCATTTTTATGACACTTGTTCCAGTGGTTGAACAGCGATCAGCTTTTTTTTATGCTGCCTTTGGAGTGTTCGTCGTAACCTCTAGGATATACTCCGCGATGTGTCTTTTCAGCTTTATTTTCAATGTTGGAAACATTGCTTAATGCTATGAGAGCCAAATTAAACCGGTACGATACATTACACTCGTTTGTCGGCCCCTTTCACAAGACAAATTTAGATTCGATGACAAAAAGAAAAATAACAATAATTTTTGTATGAATCTTCTAGGTTATGTTGACATGACGGCAAGCTTCAAATGAAAAACTTCAATGAAATATTTCGAACAAATAGCATCCTTCGTTAATGAAATGGTAGTTTCGGTCATGGAGCGCTCTTGCCACACTGTATGTTTACAAGCCTTTTCAACCATTTTAAAGTTAAAAAAGTATACCTTTTGGACAAAATACTTTTTATGCCAAAAGTAATAGTATCGACGAAACGAAACAAACTGTACAGAAATTTTTCCGAATTCAAGTCCTTTAGCTGGAGAATAAAATTAAAAAAAGGTCACGCCAACAAACCGAGGACAATAAGGCCAAGAGAGAAACCTTCGAACTACAACATTAATTATTAAACATTAATATCAGATAGAGACAGAGTTATGGTTCACTAATTTTATGTTGACACATCCCATAAACCATTAAATTTCTACGTTGTAGATTGGGTAGATCCAACCCACAGCGCAAGGCTTCAAAAGAAATGTAAATGCAGTAATGATTCATGTTAAGGATCCGCATTATTTCTCGAAATTCCCAAATGGTTCGTAACAATATGTTTACGGATGATGAAATTCCATCCGGCGAGACGAGAGAGAGAGTCATCCCGAGGTTAAAAGGAGCACTAAACATTGTCTCCTACACAGAGGATCCCTGTGTTTTAACTTCTTTTTACTTTGCAAACTAAAATTAATGGAAAGGCAGACAAACGGTCTGCACCCTGGCCTGCCGGATTCCCCCCCCCGTGTTCGTCGAAAGTTGTGACCCAGCGCTGCATTCGGGCGCAGGGATCCGCGAGTGATGAAAGAAAAATATCATAACTCTACCGGCGCTCTCCGGTCTGAGAACTTTTAATTCTACGGCAAACATTTTGCCAGACAGACAAAAGAAAGCAGCGCTTCGTTACGCCCGCTCCCCCCCTGCCTCCCGCAAGGCAATCCAGCGTGAGCAGCATCCTGTTTTTTTGCTGGGCGAGCCCATTTTTTTACCTTCCCCGAACACAGAGCGGCGTCTAGCTGGGTCTGAGATGAATGTATTTTTGTTGCAAATGGGAGGCACCGGCCAAGCACCGTCCTCGTACTTACAGTGAGAACTTTTGATTGCAATTTCCATCCCGTGAAAAAATCGGGCAGCGGCATCCTGCAGCGCAGCGATCCTGCTATCGCAACACCGGGAGGTCCTTATTCTTCGCCTTGCCGCCCAACAAACCGATGCACACTGATGAGTGCAAGTTGCGCAAAAAATAACATGGAAACGTACAGAAAATTCTTTTCCACCACAAAACTGAACCGGACCAAAGGATTCGTATTAAAAGAGTTATGGATGAACTTGGTGCGGCACAGCTGCAGTGCACACCACCCGACCGCCAAGGACAGGTAAAGGACGAGCAGGACGAATCAGCTAAACGCGCCAGTACATGCGATAAAACCGACCCCCCGCCACACACACACACCATTGCGTCCATTTCGATGTTGAAAATGCGAACAAAAAATCTTTTATGTATGAGAGCACTTGAGCTTAAAGAGAGAAGAAGGAAAGGCGCTCTGCTGTCGGGTTACCGCCGAGTGCTCCGAGTTGTGGGCTGGGCGATATGTCTGACATTGTAGACAGGATTCGGCGGGGACCGGGACACGGAGGTGTTAACTGGAGTTTGGCGCTGCAGAGAAATCAATACACTCCCAAGTCGTCCCAGCTGGGAACTGCTAAAGTATGCTGACGATGCACTCGCCCGTGCATGAATTATACCTCCCGACCGATGGCGGCCGGGATGTAACGACCTCTTTCTCTCGCCGGCTCGCCCCCTTTCTCTCTCTCTCGGTCTCGCTCGCTCTCTACTGCTTTTCCTTTGTCTAGGCGCTAGCTGGGTCACGAAAGTGCACAGACACGGCGTGAGTGCACTCCGTGTTGAGAACAAGAACCGCAGTCGCCGGCCCACCACCAACCCGGACCCGGCAAGGATCACTGGAGCATTGTTCGATGATGACACCGTTTTCACCGTCGTCCTCGGTCGGGGATCGGATCGCCGGGATCGAACGGGAAGCGGGCTGGAAGAAATAGATTTTGCGCACTCTCGCGCTCATCGCACACACAGAGACAGACAGACAGACACACATACAGACAGCGCAGACATCGACACATTTTATGCTAAAACGGGCCCACCCATAGCCACGATGCCCTTCACACTAGCCACCCACCCACAGGGGGCCCCCACACCATGGCCCCCCCACCGAATAAAAAAGGTGGCATTACATTTTATGACATCTCGAACGAGGAATTCGAACCGCCCGCAAGCGGCAAACGGTTGTTCACATTTTAATTGGTTCACTGGCCCGCCCGTGGTTCCTTTCGAGTGTAGCTTTGCTCGGTGCACGGAGTTTCACCTAGTGCGGTCGCAAGAAATCTGTAGAATCGGCACCCTGTTTTCGTTTTTCTTATGGTTTTTCTGCCAGGTCAGACGCTTTTCGTCCTTCCAGTCGGTCTTGAGTCGATTCAATGGAGTAAAACATAGCTTTACACATCGTACACTTGATGCCAGTATGTGCCAGAAAGCTAGTAATTCTAAAAAACATATTGCATTTACAGTTGTTTACTGTTCGTGGCCCTTATAAGAAAAACACAATTTTACGGGTTGAAACACACCTAATGATTCTGTTTTTGGCCCTCTTTGACGTGGATCGTCTTTCAGGCTTGTGCGATCACCTTAAAACTCAGAAACCCTCCTTTTAATGTACTAATTGAAGGCGAAGCGTCCTGATACACTTTTCATAAATCAATAAGCCATAAATTAAAAAAAATCAATCACTGCACGATACTTGATTGTTTTTCGCAGTAAAAAAACACTGTGACACATCGATACTAAATGACTTGCAACAAAAATTAGGTAATCGATTAAAATGTAATTTCACAAACGTCCATATGCAGAGTGTACCAACATAACAAAAGACTCGTAGCAGGAACCTCTGTTAGGAACGTAGCTACGAACTTATTGAACAACCTAGTAATTACCAAGAGTTTACTTCTATTCCAAATATTTTATGAAAAACCGTTTCCTTTTATTCAAAAATCCAATGGGGTATTTGGAATCGAACCCATGATTACTTAGATGATGGCAACGCTACCAGCCTTGTCACCAGAAGTCAATGGTCGGACGTATGGACAGGACAGGATTTCAGGAACGAAGCTCACAATTTAATTATTAGTCCATACGAAGTCTATAAGAAGAATTATCAAAGAGCCAGTGTTTTAGAGTCTAACCGGGTCCAAAATTGATTGGAAGTGCAGTAAAATTTATTAGTTTGGGCCAGCTAACGAAGTCACTTTAGTCACTGTCACTGTGATACCAAGCGCGCCAGATTGCAGCAGGGCACGAGGGCGATATGTTTTCACACCAGTTCATTTCTACAATATTTCTGTGTTAACTCCACTATAAACCTGTTCCGGTAAATATGCGCCAAAGCATCGATATTCAGAAATGAAACTACTGGACTGTCGTTATCGAGCAGAAGAGCTCGTGAAAGCGAGCAATAATGTAAAAAGAAGCTTAAACGTAAAATGGCAGATATAGAAGTGTCAGCTATTGCTTCTAAAGGCCGTTGGTGAAGGGCGAAAGACCACCACATCGGGCACGGGATGAGAATCCTTGACAATACATGGCCTGCTTCATGCCAATTGGGCACTTCTCAGGAGTGCGACCTAAACACCTAACCTAAACCTAAAAATGTCATCTTTAGCCTGTGGAGAACCCTTCTTTCTTACTGATTACTAGTTTCCTAACTCCCAGCGGTCGCGTTCGAGTTGATTAGACCCAACCGGTGCTCTTTACGGGAAGGAAATAAAATCTAGTGTTGTAAAAACACCATCACTGAACCTTCCATTGGCACCCTCTCCAAGCGTTGGGAGTAGGGAAAGATGAAACCGTAAGCAAAACGCTGGCTCCAATGGCCGCCACAGTTTACCCGGTGGAGGCCCGACTAGAGGGTTAGGTTACGGACCAGAGGCAGAGAGCGGAACCACCCACCAGCGCAGCGTCGTAAGTGCAGCATCGTAAATTATTCTCACAAGCCGGTCACACACAAAACCTGCAATCCCGCCGCACGGCAAACGGCGCACGTCTTGCGACATTGACAATCGAGAGTTGCCGCCTCGACACCCGCACCCTTGGGGATCGATCAATACAAAGGGGAGAGGTGGGGGGGGGGGGGGGTTTCGGTGGGTGCCTTGCACACTCATACGTGAAGCGGCGGGGTATGTGTGAACTCCAGCCAGCCAGCCAGCCAGCCAGCCAGCGAGCCGCTTGTCGCTCGATCACATCTCAGGTTGCGTAATACGCAAATCACCCATTAACCATCCATCAGCACCCCGCCGTCGTGCTGGTGTCGTGACACGCGGTGTGGAGGAAACCCTAGACGGCGGTGTAGCCGCGGCACAAAGGCGACAACATCTGATCCCTTCTCGATCGTCTTCTCTCATCTCGATCGCGGCCAGCCAACGATCGCCATCGACACAACATGTCGATGACGAACTACTCGCGTCCAACTACGCGTCGCCACCTCCGTTCTCCCTCAGAGACCTTCGCGGGACTGTGCAGCGGCCATTGGAGCACCACCTCGTAGCGATCGTATCCAATTTTGCGCGCGAGGCGAGATCGCGAGATCAAGGGATGCGGCGGCGGCGCGTCTTGAAGACGCGGTTCCGCGGCACTGCAATTCCCTTGAATTGTGACTTCAATCATGCGAAACTAATCAAACTGAAACTACCGCCGCCGCCGTTGCCGTCCGGATAGTAAGCGCAGGAGCCCTGTGTCCCGCAGCAGCAGCTGTCGGCGAATGACGGTTTGTTCCGCGCCTGGTTGTTGGTTGCGGTGTCGACAGCACACGGTAACGAGCGGATCAATCAACCGCTGAGCTGAGGCAGACGGAGAGTGACCACCGGAGCGCTAGTGATATCTGGCGCAGCGGATGGAGCAACAACCGCGCGTGGGACTGCGCGAGGGGCAAATGGCTTCTAATGATAGACCGTCCTCCTGTGGGCCTCTGCCCGTGCAAAGAGTGTCAAGTGTTCGTCGGCAAGTTGCGGGCGAGGGCTACGGAAGACCCCGCAGTCGGGGCCGTAGGTCAAAAGTTGAGAAGGAAAACCGCCGCCAAATTAGTGCCACATTAATGGCCAATTATTGCTCTCGCTGGGTGGCAGCTGTGACAGTTGAAATTGAAATTGAAGGGATAGCCACCGCCGCCCGCTTACATCATTTCTTAATCTTAGCGAAAGACCTGCTGGAAAATGGGATACATCGAGCTCCATCGCTGAGAGCCCTTCCAGACAGAAGAGGTTTATGTTTCAGTCGCCTGGGACGTCAACAGGATTTGCATTCGACGAGTATGGGGTTCACGAACTAATCGTTTTGTTGTTCCTTTTCATTTTATCGTGGTGAAAATCATAGCAAACGCTGCCCATAAAAAAACTGCTCGAATGTGCTCGAAACCGGGGAAAACAACTAGATTGATTCCAGCGTGCGGTTCCAACGTTGCCACACATTGTAAACCCGACTCCTACTAACAAATTGGAGCTTTCTCCATACCAGGTGTATGTGTGGCCAACGACATACCCCGAACCCTGAACAAGGATTGAGTGTTCCATTCTGCAACCGTGCCGGCAATTGCAATCGATCAAACCGGAGCACCGCCGGATCTCCGAACGCTTTCTCACGCTCCGGACCGCCGCCTTGGTGGATGGCCAGAGTGGCGGCGTAACTGCAACACCAGAAGGCACACGTTGCTGTCCAAACACTTCAAACGACACGAGAAACATTGGCTCTGCATAATTACCGAGCGTCAGAGCCGCCGATTGACATTATTTCCTGCGATTGCCGTACAATCACGCGGGGCTAGGGTCCCAATCAAAAAGCCAGCACCTCTGCTGCACCTAAGACGACGACGGCCGCCAACGACCTACGCAACAACACGGGGCGAGCGTCTGCTGCAGAGCAGCTCCTACTCAAACGCTGATCAGATGGAAAAACCACTACCGACCGACAGCGACGAAGGCCTCATTCGAGCCAGGCCTCAAGAGTGGCTGGCTAATTCCTTCCAGCACGGGGGCATGGGTCCAGCAAAGCGCGGCTCTTAATCAGCCCCGGCGCGGGTAAAGACATGCCCCCCGCGCACCCAAGCCGCTCCCATAAAATCAATCGACGACTAGCTTCGGCGGCGGCGTCGGCGGCACTGTAACTATACCTGTATTTATTATAACAAATTACTAGCCCTAATTACCATAATCATTCGTTTCGTCCCATAATGGCGGTTCTTCTCACGCCATCGAACGACGGTGGCGGCGGCGTGCGTTTTGCATGCGCACCGGGAAGGAGCCGCGCGGCAGCCGTTGTTGGTGTTGCCACCCGCCGCTGCGCCGTGTGTCGATCTCGTGTCGCCGAAGCTATGAAACTGGAAATTAAAATCAATCAATAACTCTCTCGCCGACACCGACAGAGGCCGCTGCAAGAGGGCGCGAGTCTGAGGCGTGCGTGCAGACCACGCTGCCAACCGAACTAATCAGCATGACAGTGCGACATCGCTTTCTAGGAAAAGTGGCCATTTCTTGGCAAGCGGAGCACTGCCAATCTCTAAATGGAGCACAAATTTCTCTTCTCTAAGACTAGACTAAATTACAGAAAAAGGGATGTATTAGAAATGAACCACAGTGAAGTTTCGATCAAACATCATAGTTCTTAATAAGAACATCAAAAATAAGTAATACAAGGAACTTAAAAGTTAAAATATGGACCCTGGAAGAGAAACCATTTTGTAAAAGGCAAGTGGGGCGATATTTCGAAAATAGTTCCATAAAATAGCAGCTCATAGTTGGAAAGTGAAGTTTGTGCGAAACATTTTAATCTGATTAGATAGCAGCTCCAGTGAAGTAAGCCGAAAACTGAGCACAGCGCCCTCAGCGCACTGAGAGCAGTAATAACTTTCCAAAGTTTTCGCCCCTAAAACCCCGCGAGCTTTTAGTTTGTAGTTGCGTGGCAAAATCATGAAGCTTTCCCTCCAGGGCGCCCTGCGTCGCGAATTTGGCATCGAAAGAAAAACACCAACGTCCGGCCATTAATTGACGCCACCAACTGAGCGCGCCAAAGTGTGATAAACTTTCAAATTAACATGCCCAACCAAACACCCCCGGGGCCGACTGGCCAGCCGCCCGCCCTCCCGGTGGGAGCCGATTCCGATAGACATAAAATTAATTTTCATACCCGAGCATACTTCGAAATAAGCCGACCTCACCGATAGCATATCAATTTTTGCATCCAAATTGAATCTTGAGTCTCTTTGAGTCTTGAGTCTTGAGGGGAAGAAAAAATAGGGAACGAAAAACTTAGTGAAACTTCAACTCCAACGCGAGAAAACTGCTTCCCAACTGCTCCTGGGCATATCCCTTTTCCCTTTCAAATACACTAACTAACGGATGTCTGCGGTCCTTGGGGTTCTGGAGTTCTGCTAACTTTCGGCACCAACCGGGAGGCTGCGGTAATGCGACCCAGCAAATCATTCGCTAATCTTCGGTGTGTTTTCACGAGACGCAATAGCGCGCTTGTGCCAAAAATTGGTTTGCAGTTTCCGGGAAGTACTTATCGGGGTACTAAACGGTGTTTCACTTCTTGATTGATGATGATGATTTTCTAATTGATTTCAATACTTTTCAACAAAGCACCACAATTCGAGTCGAAAGAAGCGTCCGCTATTCAAGCAAAAGAGTTTCCACCGATGAGGATCATAAATTTTTGGGACCCGAAGGCGATTTTCCTATTTTTGATTTCATGTTTAACAAAAACTAAAAAAAAATTGCTAGATGACTAGACTAATCGTATTAATATCTGAATATCTACATAAACACAACACATTGAGTCGACACATTGATGACGACATTGTTCCAAATAAACGAGAGATTCGAGACATTCAATACCCTACAATACGGACCTTCCGGCCAGGGGAAAACCGTTGAAAAATGGACGCCAAAATTAAAAGGTTTCCATCACCAATGATCAATAAAAAGAAACATTATCATTTGCTCAATCGCAAAAAGGTTGCACATAAAAGAGCGAAAAAAAGCCACAGAAACCGGGACGCAGCCGTCGTTTTTGGCCGCCGATTCTACATCCTGCTAGCCGCCAAAATGGCGTCGCTAAACAATATCCTCCCATAACAACCTTCCCCCCACACATAGACACACACAACCACACTGCGGTCAATGGCGACAAAGCAAAAAAATGGACGCAAAAATTCGAAAAAAGGAACGGAAAAGAGCGGGAAGCGTAGCGCGCCTGAGCGCGTCTTCCCGACGCTCAATCACTTATCGAAAGCGAAATGATATCAGCAGCGCCATGGCGCCAGCGCTATTATGTTATGATTAATTCTGGGCCATCGACGTTGTCCTTCAAAACTTCAGCCACCAGCGCCCAAGACGCCAAAAACGCCATTTTCATTAGCCATGAGTGCGCCTTTCTAGAACGGTACACGCTCGCACACGACGATTGGCCGCATTTTGTTTGGACACGAACAACAAACAGCCCCCGTTTGCATAAAGTGCGTTGAAAATACAAAACTTTCATAGCAGAGGGAGGTTAATCGGTTAGAGGAACCGAACAGGAAATAACATAAAATAGAAACATCAAACCCGCAAACACTTTACCAGCGCAAACACATTACCAAAACAAAGAAGTAAATTAAAAAAAGTAAATTAGTGCATACCCTAAGAGAGCGATAGAATGAAACGAAACACGTAAAACAACTATTCTATTTACAAATAAAGCAACAAAGGAACTTAAAGGACCAGCAAGTAGTGCTCTAACTTTCCGGTTGATTGTTTGGTCGGAACATAAAAATGACATTTGAAAAAGGATGCCACGGATCGTGTTGTGACAAACAATTCATTCCCTGGAGCTGCTGCTTGCTGCAAACAACAAGCAGAGCGTTGCACACCGTGGCTGTTCTAGTTTTTCTAGGTTCACGCGGGCGATCGCTCACGACTGTCGCAACACTAAACAAAGTCCGTTCCTTTTCTCCATTTTCAGAACTGCACATTTTCGCACCGTGGTAAGGGAACGGTTTGGAGTGCACAGCAAAATAATAATAATAATGTCACTGCGTTGCGTCCAATTTCAGCGTGTGTTCTAATTATGGTACAAGCTGTGTACGATGCACACACACACACACGGAGCCCTGTGTCCGACACACTGTTTGCACATTAACATCGCACAAGCAAACACCCGACATCATGCTGCTGCGTTGCCGGGTTGGTGGGGTGCATTGTGCAATTATGCAGCGGGCAGCAGAAACATGCCGCGGGCGAGAGTGCAGTTGCATTGTTTGGCGGTGCACATAACGCGTTGACGAACCAGAACAGGAACCGTCGAGAACGTCTCCGTTGGCCGCGGGAGCGTTGTTGCAGTGACGGGGCGCATGATTTTTTCTTCCTTCCAATCGCGCGCGTTTGTATATAATTTTTTGTTTGATAAAATTCTTTACCGTTGCCATTGCTCCAATTGGGACCGTTTTCTGACAAGCTTTTCCACCCTTTTCCCGCTTTTTTCCGGCGCACGCTAATGCGCCAGCCGGTGCACTGTTTGTGACAACATTGCTTACAACATATTAAAGCTACTCCACAATCGCATCACTTTTGAGCGTTCCTTTCGGGGTGGCCCGTTTGGCAAACCTGGTCCCCGTCCAGGGCGCCATATCCATGGTTTTCTTTTTGACCAACGAAAGACGGAACCCACCCATGCAAGAATGTAATCAATCAGACGCGAAAGGGAACCTGCCAACAAATCAGTGTGCCCGGGGCATGGGCAAACAAACCAGATAACCAAACCAGCAGTCAAACATGGGACGCGACACGCCGTCTGATGCAACCGCCGCCGTGCAAATAGTGCGCAGGAAGCATAAACAAACACGGCCGCGAGAGCGGTGTCCGAAACGGCCACGTGGATGGCCAGCGGACGGCTTCCGCCTTGTTGGCTTCCACCGGTGCACACCGTTGCATGCTGATGCAACGCAGCTGCCGGGAACACGGTTGCGGCCGTGTTTGCCAACGGCAACAGCCCAACAACAACAACAACAACACCAAGTGTGGGCGTGAGAATGTGTGCTCTCTTTTTGGCAAAAAATGTGGAGCCTTCTAAACACAGCCCTACTACAAACCCGGCGGTTTCTGGTTGCTGGCAGCGCTTTTGGAGAGCGTTTGTTTTCAAGCCTCAATTCACAGTCCTGTCTTAGAAGGTTCCACCGAAACTGCTGAAGACGACAACACTGTTTAATTATCAACACATAAGAGGTGGTGCTCAAGAGTGCGCTTAGTATTTTTTACTATTTTTAACAGAGTCAAGTATTTTAATGTTTCTTATATTTTGTTCTCATTAACTCCATTTTTTATATCGTTTTTTGGTGTTGTTTTGCATTTGAATATTTGTTTGTTCATTTGCTTGAATTTTATCTAATTTGGTTTTCTTCTTAATCCTTTCATTCTTTCGCTTTGGTGGGTAAGTTCTGCCTTTATACTTTTGAGCTTTCCACTGCACCTTCTTTTATCTCTTTTATCACATCCTTTTGGGAACTTGTTTACGCTTTTCTTTGATTTTGTGTTTAGTCCATAGACAAATTTACTCCCCTCTGGCGGTGGCGAGTGCACGTTAGCGGTTCCATCAAAATAAATAGAAAATGTACATTCAAAACAACCTCTAGCTACTTTATAAATAAATACGTTCGAAGGTTCGCGTATAGCACGTTGATTTTAATATTGAAACATCGGTCGACCGATCAACGCCACCGACAGGCGCCGAAGACGACGGAGCGCAAGGGTTCGTGCAAACACGGTCCCCGCAAAGCCACCCCGCCGCACACACATCCCCTAATGACCACGGCGGGGCGGACCAGTGTACCGGTTGGGGTCTGCCGGGTAGCAGAGCGTCGTTTAAAAATAGCGCACTCTCGCGTTGGCGGTCTTATTTTTGCGTATGTTTGCGATGCCAATGCACGCACACGCGTTGCGCTGGGCTCGAAAATCTCGCAACAGACCATCATCATCTTGGCGGCGGCAGCGGTGGCCCCAAAATAACGCGACCAACGGAAAATCCTATCCAACTGGGCGCTCCGGGGTATCTAGAATAGGGTCCTCCTCCGAGCGATCCGGGCGACGCCGCCGGCTGGAGTGGCGGTTTCTTGCGAAAACATCGCGCCATACCGTGCTGTGGAAGCACGGCGCACGTGCGTAAGCTGCCGTCGTCTCGTTTTGCATTTCCGGGCGGACGCGGACGGACGCGGACGGACGGGACGACAGACACAGGAAGCGCGGCCCGATTTTCCTCTTTCGAAGGCTTCTCGGACCCAGAAGAAAATTGTCCGCCCAAACTAGAAATAACATGGCCCGGGAGGGATTTTTGGGCTTCCGAAGAACGTGGGTTCTGAGCCACGATTCTGGAAACGTTCAGAGACGCTAACGTCTCAATGGAACCATTACGCACTCGCTGGCCAAGGATTCCTAGGGCACACCGTAAATGTCACGCAGACGCTTACGGGCGCATGACTATAGAAACTTATTTAAAATTCAAAGCAGAACTAATAATCCCATAAATCCGTCGATGTAAAAATGTCTAAAAATAAAAAAAGATTATCGGATTGGATTGGAAGGTTGTTACATGAGACAGGACCGGAAACAGACAAGACTTCAACTTCAACTATGGTGCAAGTGGTGTTGTGAAGCAAAAATGGCATTCAAAGAAACGCTCAAACTACAGTGCTTTTCATAATGATAGCCTCACCCGTTTTTTTTCAGACTGAGGCTAAGATAAAACGCTGAACCTATTTTTTGTAGATGAGGAATCAATTAGTTTTGCAAAAGAAATAATGTCCATTGTTTTGTTTTCCGAAATTGTTTTCACTTTCAACTTTCACTTAAAAAACTCACTTGTAAAAGTCAGTCCTAGTCCAGTCCTACTGACAGTAGTTGAATTGTCAAGTAACTGTCAACGGAGAAGGCGAAACAGGGAAAATTGAAGCGTACCATAGTGTTGGGAAGTTAAATCGTGAAATAGGCTGGTTACTAAAACGATCTCTAAAAGTTGTCAATAATTACTAGAAAGATCCATCGGAATGTGGGTCTCGGAAGTCATTTGGGCGGCCAAAACTACTTAACCCTCGAGATGAACGAAGAGTAGTTAAAGCTGCGTCTAATACTACGAAAAGTTGTCGGCGTATTAAGAATGAATTGCAAATGAATGTTAGCTATGCTACAATCTGGAGAACTCTTAGTTCCTCTGTAAGCACTGTCAGAGAATCAATGTGAAAAATTCCAGCAATGAAGACACACCACAAAGGCCGGATGGTTTTTGCCACTACTCGCGAGAATGAAGACGGGAACCTCGTTATGGAGGATTGTAGGAGCGAAAAGGAGCGCAGTGGAGAGAGTTAAAAAGTCTTCCAATTGAAATGCGATAAATAATTTAATATTTGTTGACAGTTTTCGACGACAGTAAATTATTGAATAATGTTTTATCAAATTAACTCGTGTCCTCTTCCCCGCAACAAAGGCCATTTTCTGTGCTTTGGGCTCGCCCTTTTTTCGCGTTTTGCACCATTTGCGGTAGATAAACTGTTAATAGAATGATGACACCCCCGCCAGCTGTAGAAGAATAATGATCTGCCGCCTTCAAAACACATCATTTTCACTTCACGGGTACGTTATGAAAATGGCCACTCACTCTCTCGCATAAGTCCCCTGGGGCGCGCGCAACGAAAGTGTCAGCAGGAGCTGAAGCATACAATCCCGCACGGCACCAACACACTGGCACACAGGCCGCCAACCGACTCCGGGTCGCGCCGTCTCCATCGGAATGCCATTCAATTCGATTCGGGCCCCACGCCACACAACACGAGCGAGCCAGCTGCTACCGGAGGAAACGGAGCTGCGAGGAGAACCTGCCGTCGGCGGCGGCGGCGGCGGTATATCCCTGCCCATGCGCATATCCTGCGGGATACCCGCCCGGTACTCCCGGATGACGTGGGCCGAGGTGGCGGGCAGCGCGCTATTCCATAAATAACCTTCACAGTGTCCTTCAGAGGCGCAGGTAAGGGCCTCGGCCTCAGTTGGATTGTGCGGCTGGCTTCGCTTTTAAATCGCTTCGAGCCCGGTGGGGTGGCTTCGACTACCAGGGCAGCCAGGGAAGCAGGGCACCGCTACGTCGAACATCAATCACGTGACGGTGGGTCGGGAATTGGCCCAGTTTTCCACCACCCCAAACGTCGTCGAGGTTCGGCCAGGGCTCGCCGGGAGCGGCGCAGCAAATCGGGTGCATGTTGTAGTGGTGCATAGGACTGCATCATCAGCCGGGGGGGTCCCCTACTCTGGGCGGATAATTATAGTCCCGATCAATGAATATGGGGCAGCGCCGTCTCGGTGCCCTCGGCGCGTGGACCGCGGCCAATCGCCGACGGGTTACCTGTTACGTGCGGTTCTTGGGCGATAAGAATTCAACAGAATAGGCTCGGGTTTATGCCAACAAATAGCGTAAGCTGTCGGTCAAGAGAAAAAGGTTTCTCACCATCAGCAGATAAGAGCATGATCGAAATGAAGTGCACACCAGAAGAGCAATTGAGCAAAAATAAGGAACAAAAATAAACGGGAAATGGCAAAAGAAACAGGATCGAACACTTAAACAAAGTATCAAAGTAAGAAAGAGAACCATTTTGAAAGAAACAAACTCAAAATCGTTCGTAATCGATCAAACGAACACACCAACTAAACCGAAGAAGCTAATTGTGCAAACAGAAGGAAAACAAACTCAAAAGTGAATAGAAAAAGGAGAAAAGAAAGGCGATCCAATCGACCGCTGAAACAAAGTAACAGTAAAAACGACGAAGAACATCACAAAAGTGACCGTTTCCAGACCGTTTCCTTCGCGGGAAAAACGAAACGAAAATCCTAGAGACAGCCTCGGAGAGAGCGTCGGAAAGTCGAAAACACCATTAGCGGTCCCGCTTCAGGCGGCTCCAGCAGCGAATGAGTTCTGCGCCCAACATAACCTCTCTCTCTCTCTCTCTCGCTGAATGATGTGCGCCACCCCGACCCGCCGGGGTAGATATGATGAAGCGTTGCCAGACGGTAACAGTAGCGCCACCCCACCGTCCACACCACACGGCCGCCGCTAACCTTAATGCAGGCGCCTGTCAGGCGAGCCGTCGTCTATTGATTTTACGCAAAGGCACACAAAATTGCGCCGGTCCGTCCCGACGCCGACGCCGACTCCGACGACGACGGCAAGGGCGACAAGGACCGCGCCAAGGACGAGGACGACACGATAGTGTGTGCCGCCCCTCGCGTGTGTGTCTAGCGGATCGAACCATCGTCGTCGGGGCGTCAGCGCCGTCGCTCTTCGATGCGTCTACAGCCCCCGCGCCGCTTCCCAGTCGGGACGACCGAGTCCCGACTTCGGCCGAGCTCCCTTTCCGTTGGGCGATGGGGGGTGATCCAGGGCCGAGCACAAGCTATGTCTAGCAGCCAGGAGGGCTTTCCTCGCCTCGCCTCGGGGTGGTGGAAGCGCGCCAGGATATCTGGGGCACCCCGGACCCGGACCACCCGACCACACCCCGACCACCCACTCCGGGGGCGGGGTGGGAGACTCTCACTAACGGAGAGTGGCTCACTCGCGTGAGTTCCGCTCGCAGAGAGTCGGTGGGCTCAAATCAGGATTCGCAGCACAGGATCCCGGTGTTCCATCCGCCTACAGGAAACCGTTCCGTTTTGCGAGAAGCCCGAACTTGATGTGCAAGTCGTCCGGGCGACCCCACACGCACGCACACACCGCACCTGCATCCGGTACCCGCCGACGACACGGCAGCTGCCGTGTCGTGAAGCCCTTGCTGAAGGGCACACAATGCCAGCGGATAGAGGCGACCCGAAAACAATACCAAAAAGGACGAACCAAGATAAGGTTTCATCCCGCTTCCGGGATGGCAGCAGTGCTCCTGCCGCTTCCCGCTCTGCGCACCACAGAACGGGGGGCAAGTCCCATTTTAAAATGTGTCACAGCAGAGAAGAGAAAAGAGCAGCGGAGCATCGGACATACCGTGTGGACAGGATGGCCAATGCCGCCAGGATAAAAAAACGACAGACCACGTCGAAACGGGGCACGTACGTCGAAAGACGCACACACATGTTATGACGCAGTTGGATCGTTCACGGGGCCGACCTCTAACGCGGAGCAGAGAGCGGCGTATGGCTGTGTCTGTGTGTGTGTGTATCTGTCCGGCAAGGGATGACGATCCGGAAGGACAACGCGAAGTAACGCGGGCCGGTGCTGCCGTGTAGCAGAAAAGGACTCTCCCGTGCAGAGAGCCACCCCGCACACAAACACACACACAGATTAAACGCAAATGTCTGCTTCGGGGTAGCCAGATGGCGCGACCCGTATCGCGGCCCATCCAGGCCCACGGGCGAGCGCGATGAAGGTCTCGGGTGGTGCCAGAACGAGTCAGCGCGGTGGGCTGGCCGAGAGCGAGATAGAAGCTGTCTGGGCTGGAAAATAGCGCGACTCCAACACACATCCATAGCTACAGCTCGCTCGGCAGACATGATGCTCTATGCTCTGGGGGAGACCGAACACCACCACCCAGCCTGCTTGGTTGGTATTGGTGTTGGTGGCAGCGCCGTGATTGAGTGCCGTGAGAGAGATTTGCTAGCGCGAGAGAGAGAGGGAGAGTAAGCGCAGCCTGAAACAGGACACAGTGCGCTGTAAAATTATTCGCACTCTCTCTCGCTCTCTGTCCGGCCGTATCCCACGCTACAGTGGCTTCCGGAGAGTCTGACAGACGGGGCCGATCGGAGCAAACACAAAAAAAGGAAATGCGAAACGCACTGCGTGGCTGCACGAACGGAAAAGGCCGGCCAACCGCCTTTAGACACAACACACTCTGACACGCCCGATATGATAACGAGCGAAAATTGACAGGTTAACGTGTTTTCTAATTTCCTTGCCTCGCGTTCTGTGCGTGAGACAGGCCGTATAGGCATTGCTCAGCAACCCTCGACAGCAGCAGCCTTAGTGAGTGAGTATGTGTAAAGAGCGAGTGTATTAAAGGCTTTCCTTGACAGAATATTACGACGTCATAGGTGTCATTTGGGGGAAGAAAAATGGAAACGACAGCAAATTGCTGTTGATCTATTAATACTTTTATCGGATTATCTGTCGGCCCACGGTACAATATTCATAACGGCCACTCAACATGGACGCTGACCGGTTGTCATACATCCATAACTGTCAATTGGCCTCAATGTCCTACGGTAACACAACCACAGTCCACTAATGATAAATTACAATAATTAGAGCAACGCCCTTAATCAATGGACAAACACGAGAGAGAGAGCGAGCGAGAATTTTTAAGACATTATTTTTCACAGCGACAACAGAATATAAGCAAAACAACCGACGATACCGAGAACGCCCAGCTTCGACCCTGAAAACCTTCGTGTCGGTTTTTGCTTTTATTATTATTTTTGCCGAAAGACAAACCGATGAGAGCTAACAGGATCGAAACGAATAATGCAAAAAATATGGTCCCTTTATGAACAGGGCCCCCCAATCTCTCATCGACATTCGGTCAGGGTGCAGAGCGAAAATACAACCAGCAGCAGCAGCAGGAGCAGCAGGAGCAACAAGAAACCGAGGCGATGAAGCCCGGGAGCAGTGCGGGGACTGGTCCCGGCGATCGGCAGCATTGGCGGCGCCCGACGTCGGCGGCGACGGCGACGGCGCCGAGCGACAACGACATGCCGTTAAAAACAAGCTAGACAAGTGACAGCACACAACTTGGTGACAGCCAGCCTGGCGGCACGCAGGCAGACGGGCGGGCCGGGCACGCGCCGGGCAATAAGACCCCCCGGCCGAGGGACAACGTCCCACACGGCACATCCTTTTGCTCGGCTCTCGGGGGACACGACGGCTGCGGCCTCGCCCCTTTCCGAACGCGGTGACCAAGTTATCGCGACGGCGACAGCATAGGGTAGAAAACATGAAAATAATTACAGCGCACGAAGACTTCGAGATCGGCTCGAGAAAACTCTTACAATCTTGCAAACTGTTGGAATTTTTAAAATATTGAAGGAAAAGAAAACCGAAGAGTAGCAAAACGCATAAATGGAACATTATGTTAAACAAACAGAAATAAACATCACAGCAGGAGAAGAAAACAGCAATAAAATCAAATTAAAAGTCTCAATGATAAAGAATGTAGCAAATGTGAAACCAGAAAAACGGAAAAGAACTTTTGATAAACCTTTAAGAGTGGTTAATCCGATGGCATGTTAATGAAAACACAAAAGATAACTTGGATGAAGGCAACCCACGGCTCAAGCCTACCCCCAAATGGTCTCGTGTGATGCAGGCGGGCCAGGAAGCGTCGGCTAATGTGGTGCATGTTCTGCACACCACTCGACGGCCAGTGTTTTCCACCTTTTGTACATCAACACACACACACTCGTTTGGGCAAACCGAACCGTGGGAAAATCATAACGAGAAAAACAAAACGAAAACATTACATTATACAGTAACAAAAACACAAAAAAAAAACGAGGAGCATAAAAAAGGCACACAGGTCCACCATGAGCCCTACAGTGTGTCATGGAGCACCGTTTCTCAGAACCTAGCAGAGTCGCACTGCTCTGATTGTTGATCGTAACACACACGACGCGTCGTTTTCGTCGGGACCAAAATTAACGTATGTTGTAGGAAAAAAAAGTGCACAATAAACGCACACAAAAGCCCTCATCCTTGCTGCCTCAGTGCCCCAGCAATGCCTCTGCAATCAAGCTCTCAAGACCTCTGTGTGTGCGGCTTGTCGACGTACGGCTAGCCCCGGGCGAAATAAACCACCCCACCAGGCTAAGGTTCCTGTTTTTGCTAGTTGGTTTTTTCTCATCTCGGTCAGAGGCTCTTCTGCGAGAGTACTTCACACGTACAGTATCCTCGACACACACGTACATTAGCGGTGGCATGGAAAAAGCGGAGTTTGTGCATTGCATTGACCCAGTGAAGTGAGAATCTGGGTCGCGTTCGCGTTCGCTAATGATGATGCTGCGGACTTCCACCGCCGGCCGTCGTCAGTGTCCTTCGCGCCGCTGTTACTACTTTTTGTTGCTATGCAAGCCGCGCACCACGGTTCGAAACAGGCGTTACAAAAACTAATACCACCCTTCGAAAGGTCTTCCAGTGGGATTCCATTTGCTGACAATTGGGAAAGGAATGTCAGCTCGACCGTGTGTTTAGCTCACCGGCGACGATGGAGACACCTGGTCGTTCGTAAATTTTACATCTTTCCCGCCAACATACCTGAAAAAATAGAGAAAAACAGGGATGTTAAAAAGTTGCTTCAGTTTGATGCGAACAATGAAAGTAAAGAAGCGAATAAATGGGAATAAAGAAAAGGGCATACAACTAAAACGTTTAACGTCAGCGTTTTGCAGAATCAAATAAAAACGATCGCTTCATCGAAAAGAGAAGGAGCAAAAGAGCTCAACGCAAAGCGAAATTTATTTTTAAACCTTAGAAAAAGTCGTCCATTAAGGGGCGCCCCCGTTTTTCCTAGGGGACCATGGCACACACACCCAAAGAACGGACCTAACTCTATATACGGGCCCAAATGGTGCGAAACGGAGGAAAAACTTTCGGAAAACGGTTCGTTCTTCCCCTATGGCTGGCCGCTTTCCACCCTAAGCTATGTGTAGCCCCGAAGGTCCCACAGGATACATTTGGAAGCAGGAGGCGCAGATGACCTCAACATTCGGACAGGGGCGCCGCCGTCGCCGCCGCCGTCGGGAAACACGACACAGGAGACGTGACGCGTCCCAAGGGCACCACCCTTAAGCGGGCAGCAAAAACAAACGAAGCGGCGAAAAACCAAACCCTGGCCAACCCCGGGAACACAACGCGAGCTTAATTGACTTTTGCCAAACTTATGCGTACGCGAGCCTCGGCGCGACGACGTTGACGCCATCGACGGGTTCGGAACTGTCGGTGGCGGCTTCCGCTCCACCGGGATATCACTCTTGTCCCCTTAAAAAAAAAACATGACGGAGGACGGAAGAGAAAAGCCCCAGTTTTCCCGTACGGCGCAAAAGACAAAACACAAAAAAAACCTCCCGAAACTTCCACAGCACGCTCGTGTGAGTGTTTTCGGGAAGAAAATCGATAAACCGTTATGTAGCGTCGTCCCGGACACGTCCTGTGGCGGCTGCCCAAAATTTTCCCGGCAACCCAACCACCAGAAAAAAACCCCCGCAAGAAGAAAAGGAAAACACGGAAAAGCGGGAGCGCCGGAAACCTTGGCACAGAGAGCTAGACAGTCGGGCTAGGGCGGAGAGAATGGAACAGAACAGAGAGAGCGGGAGATCCAAACTGGAAGCGTGTTAGCCAGGACCGTGTCCAGCGGCCGGACGGACGGAAGGCTGAAGCCGAACACAGGAATCCGGGAATCGAATTTCAAGTCGAAAACACACACACATAACCAACACAGGGCGGTGGTTCCAAGAATGTGGCACAATAGACTTTGCATTAGAATTCAGTAACATACAGCAAGCTGGGGGTTGCTCACAGCAAAAAAAAAGTCGTATAAAAGCCATCTAAGTGCACTCCGTAAGTGTCTGGATGTGTTTTAAAGTAACATTAAAGTCATGCCTATTTGCGATGTAGCCGTTGCCACTATTATGTAAGCAGACGATAGTGAACGCGTCTACTCACGAGTTTGCTCATTGAACTATCGGAAGGATGATCGTTCAAGTCTGAGGCCAAAAAGTGCAAACACTCTAATCAGTTGTTAAACAGATACTCAATAATTGTAACTTTTTCTTCAACACATTCTAGACCTAATTATTAGCTACAACCTATGTAAATGCTGAGCTCAGCAGGAAAATCTTGAGAAATTTTCGCCTATTTAAACAATCATTAATAAATCATGCTCCAAAGAGCAAATAAACCATAATTAATAAATCATGCTCCATTCCAAAGAAAATTAATAAAAACACACATCAAATAGTTGTACAGTTTTGGGATCGCATCAGAATGAAGATCCCTCCCAATAATTATGGAGCAAGTACAGTTCTTTTCACTTTTACGACGCACTTCTGGCTCAGGTTTTATGTTGGTAACAGGAGAGAATGCCAGGATACGTGGCAATCATTACTTTTCGTAGGAGGACCTCTGACGGACCTCTCCGCGACGCCGAACCGACGGCACCAGCAGCAGAAAAATCATCCGATTCCGGGAATAATGCGTAATAGCCTGACAGAGGAGGCCGCATAAGAGCTCCACTCTCCCGAAACGTCTCTCGCAGCCCCTCCGTCGGTCGGCGGTGACCGCCACAGAGGGCGGGCTAACGAAATCGACGCCAAATGGAAACCGAAAGTAAAATACATGGCGGGGAGAAGCGGGCGTGTGAAAGGCGAGGCACCATATTCCCGGAAACACAAACTTTGACAACAACAAACTTTGACGCACCGAGAGAGAGAGCTGGAGAGGTCCGACGGGAGCTTTTCCACGTTTTTCCCCCCAAACCTGGGCGCGGTGCGTGATGGCGCCCGTTTTATATAAGAAAACGGCCTCCCGAAAGCTTTGGGTACAGCGTGCTATGTGGTCCTTTGGCGAAGGGACCGGGACTCGGCGGCCGTGGTGCGTAGCACGTACATAACACGGTGCGTAGGGAATTTCGGGAACACGGGACACGGGATTTTATCGATCGCTTGACGGGTGCGGAGCAGGGAACGGAGAGACCCAAGCGCAGCAGTACATAGGGACGCACGTCAGACGCACACGCACATAATGTGCTACCGGTTCTCCGCGGCGGGAGCCTTACCTAACCCAGCGCGTTCGGTTTCCGGGAACCCCGGGAAAGGCCTTGCTCCCGATTCGCTTCCCCGGTGTCGCGAGCAGCTCGAGCTGTGAAGGTCGTAAAAAGTAGAGTCCTCCTACGAAAAAGTCCCACTCGGTGGCATTTGCTGACATGACCCAACCCGACGCGCATCCTTAAGACCTAAGACCCGGGGCTTCTTGTTGCGAATCGAGCACCGCGCGGAAACAATTGCTGACGGCGGCTAAGAATGAGTTCAACGGAAACTGGCAAAGCCCCCGGCACAGGGGACTTGGTCGATGTTGGAAAACTCATAGGACGTAATATTCCGCTCTAATCCTTTCGCTAAGACGGGATCCGCCAGCAAAACCGATGTCTAAATGATCGTCCGCTGATGCGCGATGCGGTAGCAATGGATCTTTCGCTTGCTCAGGGAGTATTTCATTTACAGTTCCAACCGGAAGTGTGTGGATGAAAATGCTCCAAAACTTGCTTCCATGCTCGGCAACTAAAAAGGGCAATCTTAACTATCAACAAGTACGGCCGAAATTCTTTTTAAAACAAAATTTACTGAAAATTTATTTGCAATTACAGATCAATTTCTTAAGTCTTCCATTATTTTTGTAGGAAATCGGACATTTTGTTTAGACTATTAAACTGTGACTATTAGCGCATATAAAATTTAATGTCGCCTTTGTAACCTTTGTTAAACAAAAAAATTCAACACAGTTTACAATTATGGCTCGTCCGTAGATCTTCCGTCTGTGTCGCACCGATTAATCGTTTTCCAACGGTAATCGATCAATCCGAAACCTGACAATGCATTAACTTTAAGTTTGTAATTTGTAGTTTAATTCCTTTTTAACTTCTTTATTCCTTTTTGTCCTTTCGAGAAGGCTACCAATCATAATACAATACGTATCTGAGCCTAAAGCGAATGTAGATCTCACAATAAACATACACCTTTTTGTAGACAATAGACAATTGTATCACGAAAATTACAACCTAGAATTCGTCTGTAATTTTTTAACCAAACATTCTCTGAGTGGAGTCCTCTCACTAACAAACTATTTCATTATATTTTCCACACTCACCAATCGTTCTGCGCGCATACGCTTTTTGGCATTACATACGATAAAGCTAATCGCCAATTTAGCAAATACTGTCCTTTAATAAAGCTACTTACGATGAGTGAGAGAACACCATTCGACCCTTAAATCCCCACGGGCAACCAGGCGCCTCCATCGGCGCCCCGGTCAACTTATGATAAAACACCTAACCCTCGCCTGCCCGAAAAGACCCTGGCTTCTTCCGAGCACACACTACCTCCCTCCCTGCAGCTGCCCGATTCACTCTTCGGTCTTCTGGCCGAGTGACATTGATAAAAGTGACAAATTTACCATGAAAAATGTGTTTGTTTACAGTGTGCTCAGCGATGTGTGGCCGACGACGACGGCGACGAGAGGACCTCCACACACCAAACAGCCCCGACCGACAGAAATCCTGGAATTTTGTTTTTCCTCCGCGGCGGCGCCGACGACGAGGACGACGCCGCTGCTGCTGGCGACGCCAAGATAATGTCTCGACGGCGACGACGCCGGACGTTTGGCGCGACACTCGTCGTCGAATTTTGGGCGCGTCGTCGTTACTGTCGCGCGGTCAGTCGTCGCCGCACGGAGCCGGGTCGATGACAAGGACCATCACCACCGCCACCCATCGCACAGCATCAGCAACATACTTTTCTTGGGAGGCACACACTTCGAGGGGTGGCTGGTGGCCCCCCGGTGGCGCTTCGATTATTGCCCGTCGGGCGACACAAACCCTCCCCCCCCCCCTCATCGGCTGGGGGTCGACGCAAGATCCGTTACCGTGTGTGGTGGTGTGCGTGCCTCGGCCAAAAGTCACCGGCGACGGAACAAAGCGGAAGGAAGTTCTATTTTTGGACGCTTCTGGTAAGGAAACGGCGGGTGGCGGCAGCAGCGGCGACGGTGGTCGCGGTGCGGTTTCGTACGATTCAATATTCGAAGTGGATTTCACTTTCTTCGCCCCGGCGCCGACGGCGCAGGGGCCTGTTATTTTGTGTGCAGAAAACAGGACGTGGATTTATTTACTCGCCTTCGCCAACGCTAAGCCAAACCTCGAACGGGGTGCTCTGAGGAGGGGATGCTGCCCTTGGCGATTGCCGGCGCCTGTCTTCCCGTTTTGCGATCCGCAAATCGAAACGGACACTTGCTACCCACCCAGGGAAAAGCGCGAGGGCTTAAATAGGGAGAAAAAAGTTATGTCATATTGTAACGTCGCGCATTCCTTATCACTTCTTGCGCCTTCCCTTCGGCAATCATTTGAAGCTGTTCAGAGGACCCCCCAGTACTCGAGCGGAAGTGGCCTTTTTTCTCGTCAAAATCGAAGCTCCCGGTCTGACGTCAAACGCCGCCAGTGACAGCCCAAGATCGTAAACAGTCTGACTGAGGAGAAAACGGAAACCCGTACACTCTAAGGCATTCTGCTGAGTGAGGCAAATGTGGAACACCCCACAGGAATCGTTTGTCTCAATTGTTCTTCTCGGTGGCAAATTTTCAACCGAAACCATTGAGATGAAAAGTATACCCAGTTTTTAGTCGGAACGTATTAATACCTAATAGTACTCGGTGACAGGACGTGTTTTGATATGAGAGAGCATCGATCTTACTAAATAAATTCCTTAATTTCTAATCAATGTTCGTTTCAGTTATTTTTATGGATATGTTTAGAAGAGGAATTCTGGTTCCGCCTCATCAAATCATGACCGGCGCATGTACTGAACAGATTAATTTTTCGTCAATAAAATGATAGAGTGTTCCACCTTAAAAAATTAGCCAGATGAAAGACCGCAAAAAATGGTCATCTTTGGCCAGAACAACTCTCCCTATGAAATCGGCTTCATTCGGTTCTATACTGGCAAGCAAGGGTGTAGAGCTGCCGGTCATTGTTAGCGTCGAATAAATGGGAAACAACGCTTTCTGCCGCGTTGCTGCAACACCGACAGCCACAGTGGAAAACCACACCAATGACATCTTTCTTCGCCCAGTATGCCCAGTGTCCAGTGTGTCCAGGGGTTATCACAGCGTAGCCAAATAAACGGCCCAAAAGGATCGGCGCGCAAACCGAAACGGAACGGAAACCGAGTCATGGCCCCTGGCGCCGTAAAAGAAAGTGATAAAATTTTATGAATTTTCTCGCTGCGACCGAGAAGCGCTGTTCCATCTTGCGATCGGCTTCACTGGGTGCGTTCGTTCGCACAGGGTGTCGCCGTACGAGCGGCTTCCGGTACTTTATGAAGGTCGAGGCAGTGCCGTAACTTTGCTGCCCTCAGCGCACCCGGCGCCCATCATCGTGTCCCTACCATCGTGTCCCTACTCGATTTGCTCGGTGGTAATAGAACGCACGCATCCTTCTACCGAGTGCTGTCGAGGCGACTGTCACAAGGAATTTTGCCAAATTCGCCGACAAGGATATTTGGGCAAAGCTCCGTTTGGGCAACGCAACAGAGGAAGAGGAAGAAAAAACGAGAATGATAGTGCCAATAACGCGACACGAACGGACTATCGGACGGCGCGGCAAGTCCCTGCTCCGGCTACGATCCTTGTGAAGTAACGATCGGCCGAAGGATAAAGGAAATCCGAGCGAAGCGATGAGTCAGAGAAATCGGGCCAACTCAGCAGCGCCCCGAGAACGCTGAGACGGTTTAAAGGCAATTTATGTATCCGTTCTTTATGGTCTTAGTTTGGGTGACAAGCTTTTTCGTGCCCCGGTCTATGCATTTAAGCCCCAGAGCAAATGCATTTGAGCAGCGTTCACTTTGCCATCGAGAAGCTCTTTTTGGCGGCGGGGGGCTTACAATAATTTTCAACTCTGTCATGTGTACGGGAAAAAGGATTTGCTTTTTTTTATTTTCAATCGCAATCCGTTCCACTTTGTTCTTTCGTTCTTTAACACCGAAATCCCATCAGCCGTTAAAGGTTCAAATTGAATTTGAACACAAATGGCGAGGGTAAACAGCGAATTGTTTAATAAATTATTATGCTAAATGAAATTTAAAGCAGAGATTAGTTCGAGATGGTTTGTGTGCTCGCAAGGATTGGAGCATTGGATATGTTTGATCACATTGAGACACAGCACAGCACAGCAACAATCTGAGGCTTCCCATTACCGCATTGCCAATTGTAGTGCGCCGTTTGCCTATGGGTGCTACTTCAAAAGGCACTAATAGCCCTCTAAACAGATCAGCTTTAGCAGTCTTGTCGAGCGCATCGCACACACAAAGAACGCTAATGTTCCGCACCTAAGTGCAGGGGACTTATGCACTGAAGCATATCGCCACACGCAGCACGCACAAGACACAAGGCGCGAGCGCGGCGCGTCCAGCCTGAGAGGTGACCACCGTCGAGCCGGTAATTGCCTCTCCATTAGCAGCTGATTAAGTTGTCTTCTATGGCGCTCTCCGCGCTACACTTTCATCTTTTGCCCAACGACGACGCCCCACAATCAATGCGCCGTGAATAAGCAGCAGCAGCAACAGCAGCCGCGTGCAGGAATGCAGTTCCGATTGGCGATTGGATGCACGCGACCGCAACGCCATCGAGTACACGTTTCGTCTGTCCCAGCTTGACGCTAATGGTAAGCGTTGGGCAGCTACAGCCACTTTAGCACCGTAGGTTTCGTGGGTGTGTTTTATTGTTTTTTATTCGGTCCGGTTTTCTGCTTCACGACTCCGATGGCGTGACCTGTCAATCTGTCATAATGGACGTATTTGACATTTTTATTGGCATATCTTAGTGTTAGCAATTGCGGCGCGCATTTTACAAGGGCAAGATGCTGGTTCAAGATCTCAAGCACTGAAACGAGCACTCCTTGGGTTGGCGGTGACAGTCGGATTATCCTGCAAGCGTATGTGAACATTGCTGAAAATTAATAGACTCGTGTTCAGGAACACATTTTCATCACGATTCAGACAATTCGATTTCACAACCGTATTTTGAAATCTATCAGGCGCAGAATGGAATGAAAATCGTAGTTAAATCGTGACACGCTTGATTTCGATTGCCTAACCCCATAACGGAATCGAATAAATTGGCCGATCCGATGCAAAGCCCTTCGGATCTTCGCCACGCTCTCGCTGCCTGGGGGGGAGCCCGAAACGGAAACTCTTTTGCCGCACATGTGTGTGACAGAAAGCGGCACCAAAGCGGCCAGAAACGGAGGCTCGCAATAAAATCGGGCCCATCGTCCCATCGCCAATCGGCAGGTGTATCGGCGGCAAGCGACAGGCATCGCTGCCAGCCGCCAACATCAGCATGATCATCATGATGATGATGATCACATCGGTGACGGGGCGGAAGTGTCGTAACGGTACGGTTTCGTGCACAAATTTAATGACTCCTCTCTCCGAACGAACGAGTTCGTCTTGGCAAGTTTTGGGGCCAGCATCGATTTCGTCAGCCGTTTTACGAGGAGATGACTTACGCACACCACGGGGGGCGGTTCGTCTTCTCGACTCGACTCGTTCGGGTCGGGGCGGCCCATAAAACACGGAGATACCGGAAGTCCCGCCAGCCGGTGAGCTGTGTCCTCAACGCTCAACACTGTTTGGCGCAGTGCGTGGCTAGCGCCCCAACCCAGTTGCAAGTGAGCACCGTAATAAAGCGCACTGGGAAGTGATTTTTCCCGAAGCGCGAAGGAAAATGCCTAAACAGGGGCAACGAAATCGTCGGAAGTCACCGAAAGGGCGTGTGTTGTGACTCCAGTTTTACGACTTTATCGTCACGGCTACGAGGGCGCGCGCAAATTTGCGTCCACAATTTGCGCTTTTCGGCCACAAAATGCTCGGCCGAAACGAGAAGAAACAAACGAAAATCGAAATCCTGTTCGGAAGTAGCGGCAGTCAGTGGCAGCAGCATCGGTCGTCGGTCGTTGGTCACTTGAGCGTGAAATTAGTTAGAACCAATCCGTCTCGCGGCTTAGAACGCCGACACACAGCAAACGCAATTCGAGAACAACCTTCGGATGCCCTTTTTTGGCGCATCGAACGGTCGAACAGAGCGCGAGATGAGGACGAGGCGGACCGCCACTTCTTACACCTTGGTGCGACCTTCCCGACCACGAGAAATTTGAGCCCATTTAGCGCAAGGGATGTGAAAACATGGAAAAAATAGAATCCTCCAAGTCTTTCTCCGCATCGTCGTCGTCGGCGGGGAAAGAAAATTAAAACGGAAAATAACGCCGGCGACGCAGGAAGTGCGCGCGCGTATGCTGCGAAGACATAAAATATGACCCGCGCGGCGTCGTCGGTTCGGTAATGAAGTGATTTACGAACCGTGACCCGAAAAACCATCATTCTAAGCAGGAATAGTGGCCCCGAAGGTTCTCCGTCGGGTGGAAGCCCCGAACAAAAACCGAAAAGCCGCCATGCCGCGTCCCGAAAAAGCGAAGGTCGTTATTAACCCAATTTAAATATTAATTAATGGTCTGGCGAGGCAGCAAAAAAAAACTGTGGCACTTGAAATACGACCAGCAAAATGGGAAGCGTTTCGAAACATAGATCGACTCGGTCGGTCGGTTGTGGAAAAAGTTCGAGCGGTGTTTCGGTTCGTTTTCTATTGATCCGGCAAACAATACAAGCAGAAATGATCAATTATTTTCTTTAATTGTGTTTTTCACGATTCTATTACGATAATCAGTCATCACGGCATAGTAAAGATGTGCGAAACTACTTGAATGTTTTGCTTGGCTTCTCGAACTGCATAATGTTGTAGTCAGTATAAGACCCAACGTTAGAAACCTCTAGACGAACCTTTTTATCCGCCCAATCCATCATTCAATGGACCCGAAAAAACAAAATAAGAAGAAAAGATAAAAATAGAACCCAGTAACATGCAAATTTAGAGAACCTATAGGCTCCCCGATGAGCTCAGAGCTGCTAGCGCTGCCCGCTGGGTGGCGGCACCGAGAAACAATCGATCGATACCCAGATACCCAGAGCCTTTAAACAGAGGACCAGCAGCGCCGGCTCGGGGACTAGTAGCCTTACACGCCGGCACTCAAATTACTGTTCATCACGTGCGGAAATTGTGATTCTGTGCCCGGGCTGCTACCTGCCATGCCATGGTTATGTGGGCACTGGAAGCAATCATGCAGTTCGAGTTCGACCGGAAATGGCCAAAGTATGCAACTATCGTACTTTTTGCTCGATGCTCGATGGCAGCTGACAGCAATCGGTGGTCATATCAAAATTGCCAGCGCACACCCCGGATCGAACAAGGATCGGGGGGTCCTTAATCGAACGTCATTTCGCTGACAAACACTAACGATGGAGTGTGTGCCGACACAAACGGGGGGCTGTGTCACGAATTCGAGGGTTGAGAAGGGGAAAAGGGCTGCTACTGCGGAGCGGCTCCTACCTACCCGGCTGTGCTGTAATCGATGCAATCAAAACCAGGAGCGACAGAGGATAGGAGGGCACCCTCCTTCTTCCGAAATTTGCCTGTCAAAGCGACGACGAGAGATAAGCCGGAACTCAGCCCTGGCGCAGCCATTTCCATTTCGTGTCACAATTATGTCACACGCGGGACGTGTTACAATTATGTAACGCCATCGGCAGCGCCCCGACATAGTACATGTAGGGCTTATGCTGTGAACGACGACAGTAAAAAAACGAGATGCAATTCCGGTTGCGAACAAATGCAACGGACGAAACGAGCACGCACCGGTACGCCACCGTCAGCACATCAGTCAGTCGGGCAGCCAGCAGAACCCTTTAGTGGCTGCAGCCGTGGCTGACGGAGCAATTTGCAATTTAAATATTGCATTCAAATGCAATTTTCCAGAAGATACCGAAGCGCCGATACACCGACAAGTCGATTTCGTGTAGATACATTTGAGTTCCCCGATGCCGTTCGAACAACAGTCCAGCGATTTACGTCCAGCAACGTTTAGCCGAACCGGGAAAAGCTAATTTGGCATCGGCTTTCGAGCAAGCTGAAATGGTCTGAGGTTACATTAATAGCTCTTCGACAGGATTTGAAGCATTTTTGATGTCAATTTTACACTTGGAAGAGAACAAATGTGCAAAAATAAATTGCATGAACGTAAATCGTATCGATAGTATGATAGAAACCCCCGCTGATAGAGCAGTCGGTAACGCTCTTCGCTGTCAGCGCAGCTGGCCGTGGTTCGAATCCCGGGATCGGTTGTAACTCAACCGGCCATGGTTTCGATTCCCGATACCGGCGTGACAGGGGGGTTGGCGCGGGGCTAACAATCCCGTCCGTAAAAAATTAAAAGTTACAGAAGAGCATCAGAGATTAACATTGTCTCTGGTGCCAGGCCAAGACTGCTCAGCGGTTGTAGCGCCAAAAGAAGAAGAAGAAGAAGTATGATAGAAAACTGACAATTTTAGAACATATTATTTAAAACAGCTCAAAAAAGCTCGAACAATATCAAACTGAAAACAAAAAGATTCGCAAATAATTGCTCTACGAATTGGTAATGACACAAGTGAAAGAAAACGTAAATGAGCTGTGGATAAAAGTATTAAATACAAAGATGGGTAATAGAAAAACTTATGACAAATTTAGTAAGTAGCAGCTGGTGACAAAAACGAACTTTTCTTTTTCCATATTTTCTGTGTACACCCTCCACTTGCCCTCGATCACCTACGCACTCTTCTGTTGGCGCTATGTTCCTTCGTGCCGTAGTATAGCGTGATTGGGACTGGAGCGATGGTAGTGCCGGGCCCACCGGCCAAGGGCCCGCAGTCCTGCTGCACAACACACAGCACGTCGGACAGCGGCCCGAGTGTGGGCGACCCATTTCCTTGACCTTTTGCCTAAAAAGGCTAAACCAATGTCCGGAGGCCGGATGGCTCGTGGGCTCACCGTCGCCGGAAGCACACTCTTTTCGCACTTCAACTTACGATTAAGCAACCGTTGCGCGATGATGCCGACGTCCCGCCGTGCGGGAAACGATGGTAAAGGACATCGAAACGCGTCCACCATCGAAGGTTGTATTTCGGCAGCCAGCGAGAGGGTTTCTGGATCGTCCCTCGATGGAAAAGCATTGCGCCTCGAGAGTGCTGCCTTCTCGATGACTGCCAATCGATCACAAACCGGCTGTGTACGGACGCCATTAGAAGGAACACTGTAGCCGTAGCCGTTCGTAGCAAAAGGGTTCACTTTCGGGAACTGCCCATATGTTAGCTTCTCTCCATTAAACGCCCCTATCAGCTGTGGATTGTAAATTGTTTCGTGTAAGCGTCGGTGTGTTGTCGACTGACCAACCTCCAAATATGGTGGACATTAAATGGTCCCTCTACGTTTTGGGATGTAGAGTGCTGGAGCCGCGGGAGTTGA
This sequence comes from Anopheles cruzii, assembly GCF_943734635.1. Classification (NCBI taxonomy): domain Eukaryota; kingdom Metazoa; phylum Arthropoda; class Insecta; order Diptera; family Culicidae; genus Anopheles; species Anopheles cruzii. Next base: position 64,514,055 of record NC_069145.1, read on the forward strand.
CGACATTGGATCGCGCGCGCGCGCCCCAACCAAGATCATTAAAATGCTAATCGAACGAGCCACGCCGACTGCACCGAAGCCAACCTCCACATCGGAATCGATCCGTCGGGTCTGACGGATTTGCTGCTTACACTGCCTCGCGCCACCGTCAGCCGCTTGACGGGGGGGCTTTCCGAGACGGAAGGTAAACGTCGAACCGGTAAGGAACCGCGACCGTTCGCCAATGTTGGGCACCTCCCTACATGGCCAGTAGAGGGTCTCGCCGTCAAGTGTAGGTGTCCATCGGGCCGCGGTTCCGATTGGTTCCGACTCGCTACGGCGCATTTGCAGCGGCGGGTGCATCCGAATGCACATTCTGATGCATATATTGATCGTAACCCTGCGCCGTACGGAAACGCGGCAAGCAGCAATGGGATCCCGATTGCGGGTTACATGGTCTAATGGTTGCAGAACCTGATTTGAGATTGAGTTTTGTGACGACAGGCCGGGATCGGGAAAGGCCAAATAAGCATCCCTAGCACACTGAACGAACGTTGTGCAATAGCTTTATTCCACCAGCGACCGACCGTCTGCGGAAGGAGTGCGTCAACTCAAGAGCTGCTGAGCCGCACGTTTAACCTGCAGCTGAGAGTGATGTAGCGTAGGACGCGGGAGAATACCCTACAGGCCAACAAGAAGCGTCCACCCACTCATAAACTCTGTCCTGAACGCACCGAGGCGCGGAGCAAGACGTGCACTACTCGATCGTACTTCTGCGACTCCAAAAGTGCAAGACATGCAATTAGTAAAGCTTGCTGGTGATCATATTAATTGAGTGCACGACAAGCCGCTTAAAGTGACATTGAAAATGTCTCCCCTTGGAGCACATTACTCACGCCGTCGGATGGTTTGCATTTTATTTCGTTCAAACTCCTCCATTGCTGCGGTTGCATTACCGTATTTGTGCATGACTCAAGCATGATGATTAAAACCAAGGCAAAAATCAATACAATTCCTTAGGTGGAGCCTTTTTACTGGGTGAATATACTAACACAAGATGTTTTAATCATCAGTCCAAATCTTTAAATCATAACAGTCGTAACATAAACGAAAAATATGTTTCTTTCAACTCGTAAGCATTATGGATTACCAACAGCCCGAAGTAGATTTAGTTTCTTCTCGCATGATAATAACATAAAATGTAATTTGCTTACAGCAGAACCGTTCGTCGCTGCTCGACACGAACATGTACGACAATTTATGTTTCCTCTCTTCAAACCATAAATAGCGCCAGCCTGGCGACTAATAAAAGATCGAAACCGAACAACCGGCAACTAAACGGAGAGAGTAAAGACGAAGCAGCGAAAGTAAAACTATTCAGCAGCAATCATCAACACGATCGGGTGTGCCTCCGCTTTTCGTCGTTCGATTTTTGACACTTCACCACGTGTTTTTACACAAGTCTGGGAATATTTGAAGAAAAGCCAACAACACGGTCCATCCGTTCGTGAAGGAAAGCAAGCTCGTGAAGAGAAAAAAATAGAAAACCTCCACAAGTCGGCTTCCGTCTGGGGTGTCGTCGTCCGACGAAAATAATAATATCTCTTCGGGCTCCCGGCCAGCACCTGCAGCAGCAGCAACTTCTCGTCTAGCGATCGGTGTCAACAAAATGCCGCCACTTCGCGTACCCATCGCTAAATCAAATTCGAGAAAATATGTCCACCGGGCCCCACAGGAGCAGCGCGACGGACTTACTTCATCGGTGTTCGGGTTTACCAGCAGAAAAAGAAATAATTTTGTTATTACTACATCTCGGACGGGCGACCCGCGATCGCTAATCGAGAACCGAACCAGCACGGGATGACTCCGCCTCTCCCCGATAGTCTTCCGCAACTCTGTTGGAGCCGGGAAACCCTTTCTCCATGATGTCTGCGGACGGCGCACGCCCAGCGCCAAGAGTTCCGAAAGTGGAACCTCTATGCCGGGGTGCGAAGAAAAGTTATGACAACGACCATTAAAACGTATTCCGAGACGCGCGACATACGGAATGGATGTTTCCCCCGTCGCAACGATGGCGCTGCTCCCGATGAGGTCTTCATCGTGTTCCGATGCTAAAACAAACATACCATAAATGCGTTCCGGCGCTAGCCAGGCGGATGATGATCTTCGCTTTAGAAAAGCGCGTTCCTAGATGTCTAAATTTACATGTCCGAACGGGCGAAGCCAGACAAGAAAAACTAACACTGGAATTGGGAACCGCTTGTCTGCCAACGCCGGGCGTAATGTTGACGTTCTGATTTTACAATCTCCAGTATCCGGAGAAGTCTTCCAATCTACCGTGCCAAAAAAAGGAAAGTTGGAATTTTCGAGATCGTTTTTGAATGACTTTTTCAGTGACCCGGCACCGGCACACCACCAGGAACTGGGAAATCCAGCGCTAGACTTCCGAGTACATACCGGCAGGTTCAGCGTACGTGAGCGCCGGTATCGGTATAGCATCGCAAGTCAGCTAGAAAATCGTCGAGATACACCCCAGAGAGTCGGTTGCCGCAGTCGCCCCAGCCACGGCTCAATCAGCAATCATCAAATAATGTAGCTCTACTTCGATGCGATCGTTAATTTTTACTGCACTTCACTGCCACTAATTCCGCGGCAACCCTGTCATTACCGTGGAGCCGTTAAATATCTGCCAAGTCGGCCCCAGCCTAACGGCCACCCTAACGATCGGCGCAGCAAGAAGCAAGGTGGAAAACAACAACTTAATCGCAGTTCCAGATGTACACCACACGGCCCGGCCCCACAAGACAGGTATGTATCCTGTTCGACACGCACGTACAGGCATGGGCACTACCAGAAGCCTCGTCCGCCGCTTATCGCCTGGCGGGGCCCGCGGATCAACGACGGTGTGCGATGCGCGTATGCGCGTGCCACTCTCGCGCGATAAGCAGCATAATCTACGGCTCTATCTGTACCGATTAACGTGATTAACCGTCGTGAAAATATTTAGCGTGAAATCCGCACTCACCGGTGCCCGGTGGCAAAGCTGGGCGGAATGGAAACCCAGATATAGCCGCAGATGAACCGCACCATCAAGCAAGGGATATCGTAACGGATAATGCGTTGATACCATGTAGAGAGTGATGGGGTTGGTTCTTTATCACACACGTCCGAATGTGGTCTGGTACTGGAGCAGGAACTTACTTGAAAACTAACCCAACACCGGATCTTCGGTACAACGATCTTCGGTAATCAACGTCAGCAAACACGGGACAGTGCGAATATCGTTGTCCTTTGTTGCATTAGCTCACTTGGATGGATGGATTGAATTGGTTGGATTAATGCAGTTATTAGACTTCGGGGCTTCTTATATAAAAGAGACAACGGTGGAAAACATTGCTTTCTAGCTTATTGGCCGTGGTGCGAATATTCAAGTACTTCTCTTAATGGATTCGCACGAATCGAGATAAACGAACACACACGCAACAGGTCCCACCCTGCGGGCTGTGAGGTTGCGAAAATCTGCGCCCAAACACAGTGTGCGTTTTGCGCAGCATAAATTGAATAAGTGATGCTGCCCTATCAACATACTATCAAATTCGCACTAACCTAGATAGATACGGAACTCATCTCGAATTTGTAGGGTTCGGGGGGAACTGTTCCTATTACTGTTCGCATAATCCTTTCGACAAAGCTGAAGTCATCCAAACTTCGATTCAGTTTGCAACGTAACCGACAGATAGATACATCGATGGTTCGTACCGAATTTATTACAAAATTATAATATAAAATACAAAACCTCTAACACTTCGCGTCGTGCCGCCGGAAACTTGAAGAGCATTCCAACGAAAAACACAAAAAAATGAATGTCTTCAAGGAACAGCAGGTCAACCGACCGACCGCGACGTGGTCCAACACACGATCGCCAAATGGTGGACGCCGGAGCGTCACCAAATATACCCCCGCGAGCGATACGATCGTTTGCGTCCATTAATTTTCATTTACTTCCACCACATTGTGCGACCTGCCAGCCAGCCAGCAGCGGTTTAGACGTGGTCTCAGGATCGAGCTCTGCAAATGCCGCCACCGAACGTCGCGGTGCAAGTGGAACCACGAGGGCGCTCTCACGGCGAAGAGATTTACGTTAGACACGAGACCGGTGACAGGCCGCGATCCATATCTGCCTCCGCTCATGGCGACGTCGGGTTGGGAAACGGTTTTACGTGAGACAACCCGAAATGAGCCTAATGTGAAGTAATATTAATATTTATAAATGTGCACCAACGGACGGGATGGGCAGATGGGACGGGATGGGTGGGCATACACGGCTCCGCTCCCGTCCACTAAGGAGGGCCAATAAAGCTACATACGTAATGCGGCGTACGAAACTGGGACCATTCACCGGGTGTTATTATTGAAGTACAGTTTCGGCTGCTGTTTTAAATCTCGAAAGGCCGAAAAGCGAAAAGCTGACTCCAGATCACACACACACACGCTGAGGACGGTTCAAAGTATCACTTCAACATAAAAGAAAACCCAATGCCCGCGAGGACATCACAATTCCCTTCTCTTCGCCTGCCGATGACCACTTGACGAAGGCCCTTGACTCGCTGCAGAACGCTTGAGAAAGGTTTCCTCGGGTGCGCGAAACACGCAGCTTGCAATTTTTCCAGATTTTGCAAAGTCCCTCTGGGCGTACTGCAACTTTGTCGAGAGTGGTAATCGTAACAAAAATGCGATGCCCCTCGTTTTGTGTTCAACGCAACGCATTCGTGAACCGTTGCCAGCATAAAGAACCCTGTGATTTGCATTCGTAATGCATCGCCCGTAAAAAGTGGGACCCCTTTCTTAATCATCGCTTGTGGCATAAACATAAAGCCGTGCCCGTCAAAAAGTGCATGTAGGAATGATTTGCGATCGGCAAGGTGATACTATTTACCGAAAAGCATGCACCAAAATGGTAAAAACGATTGTCACACGGAGATTCTCTTTGGGATAGCAAAATTTGTATTACTTAGATAACATTTTCAACTTTTATCACGCACATTTTTACGGATATGTGTTTCAAAATGCGGTCCCAAACCGTCCCAGATTATCCAGCGGCAACGCATCGCACACACCTGCAGCAGCCGCTGCCGCTTCCTTCCTTGGGCCAAATGCAACCACCGGGGGGTGTGCGCCCCTTTCGATTCCGTACGCAGAGCAGAGCGAACACAAGATGGGAATTAAAAACCAGGAAACCGTATCTCGGGACCCTCGTTAGGTTGCAGAAATAGCGCACAGAACGAGCGCGAACTGCTTTTCTCGAACGGTGTGTGGCCCCCGCGGGTAAGCGAATAAGAACCCTTTTTCTTGCCCTTCTTCGCACCGAATGGGAGTGGTGCGGTGGTCAAGGGGATGCTATCTTTTGACACGCCGAGTAGAAGGGAGCAGAAAGCGGTGCACAAATCCGTCAAGGAATTTTCTCCGAGGGCGCTCCGGTACAACCCAACACTCCACGTATGCGCTCTGCACTTGAAGGGGGCTATGGAGGATTTATGCTGTGGAAGGCATTAAGACTCCGGCTGCCAGCGAGCCCGCTCTTGCTGATGAATTACGAGTCCCCTCGTCGATCCCCCTGTGTCTTGTGGCCACCGTCGAAGAAAGAAAGAGAAAAAAAAAACCCAACCGAAGGAAGTCTCTGACACAAAAATGGGTTGCATTATCATCACCAGCCAGTTCCGGAGGGGTTGCAAATGCACCGAAGGGATGGTCGTTTGTGGCGACCGGTTGTGTTGCGGTGCAAATTTTTGCAGGAAGCACAAATCTGACCACGCCAGTGTGTGTGCCTTTGGAATATGCCTTCTTATGCGTCAGCCGGTGCACTCCGCGCACTTCCTTGGGGCGTTCATTGGAACTCAACTTCTTCACCAGCCAGAGGGGGCCCAAAGAATGTAGGATACCCGCTAAAAATCCAAGAATTTGAGGGGTTGGACACGAATGGCGAATGGCGTTTGTTTAGTGCAGCAGCATCTTGAATAAGTCGGAGCGTAACTAGGGAGGAAATCGGCAACATTAGGGAGGCTCTCGTGGTGATGATAATCACTCCAACAAGCGAGAGCGTACACAAGAGTAGTGCAGGACCGCAGAAAGCAATTCGGCATGGTTCTGTGTGTGTATGTACGCCAGATGCATTTTCCTTTTCAAATCGCACAAACAATACGCGCACTGACGCGAATGCACCCCATTTGCATGTGCACCTCGAAGAATGGTTCTTTCCATCTAGAATCATTTCGACAGTGAAGAAATTTCGAGGGGCTCACGAAAGCTCACGATTCTGGTAACTAACTCATTATCCTAATATGCCAATACGTCATACAAATGGATCAACATTGTATACGAAATATCGAAATGCGAAATGAAGAGATTTGAAGTGAACCCTTTTCTCCATTGCAAAAGTAGTGAGAAGGGTCAAAGCATCAGTCTTTGGATAAACGTTTAATTCGCTAGGTCAGATTCGCTTCGCTGTTCAAAAAGTATCTGGAATTTTAAATTTGCACGGGCTACGTACATATATTCGACTTTCGATTTTTTGTGGTGTTATGTTGGAGCTCATGTCTCTAACTTATGCTGTCGACAAGTTCGGCCATTTTGAATGTTCAGTTTATTTTTGACAGCTGTTTTGCTTGCACGTGTTTTGATTTATCTTCGAATTTTGTTCTCTTACAAAAAATGGACCATAGAATCTGTATAAGGTTTTGTGTGTAAAACAAAATTAAGTGCTCGGACGCATCCCGAATGTCGCCGAGAAGATGTGAACGACAACAGACGAAAACATTGAAGAAGTGCAGAAAATAGTATTGGCCAGTCGTCGAATCACCGTTGCTGTTGTTGTGGACCTAAACATATCGATTGGCTCGTGCCATTCGATTTTTACCATGGGGCATGATTTGATTTGAGCATTGGACGGGTCGCCGCGAAATTCGTTGAAACACAAGTTCAACGAATCGTTTAAAGTATTTCTTGCATAACAAAAAAGTGAAATTTTACACCCCAATTTGCATCATTAGCGATTCGTTAAATTTGAGATATTAAATCCTTACTATTTGTTAAAATTACTGTCTAAATTAGCTCAAGAGCTGAGGACACACATGCCGGACCTCTTTCGATGGCATGCATCAAATGTATGCAAAAAAATCATGAGAAAATGGGTATTTCATTCGCTAATAAACGTTGCTATTCCTTTGAAGGTAATCATCGAGTTATCATAGCTGACAGCGGAGCCCACAAATAAAATAATCCTGCCGCTTGAAACAGATACCTAATACTAGCCCATAAATCGAATCGGAACCGGTTTCCTCACTGATTTAAACAAACCGAAACAGGATTCATCGCTCTCACTAACCTGTTGCCGTAAGGTTCAAAGTTCAAATGTTAGCATGCTAATAACCATTAGGTTGCTCATAGAACTGTTGATTACTACGTTTAACCGATGTTTTAATTATCAAAAATAACCTTTTTGAACCCAGTTCCCATACAAAGTAGTGCGAAAGTGTACTAAAGCCCTAACCCCCTAGCCCCTCGGTATATCAAAGGAAATTTCGCTGGCGGGTTGTTAGCGCTACTGAATCTAACCGCCAGCCACCGCTTGGGAGTGAACCACTTCAACGTGCAGCAGTACATTTTACAACCATTGCTACACACGGCACATTTTACAATCATTGTAAAATACAGCGTGCGCGGCCAAACATCAAACGGGCATCAGAAGTGAATCGCGGCCCTCGGGGCAACACGAAACTCGAAAGCCGAAGAAACATGTGTTTGGTGCGAATCATAACGCACCAGAAACAACAGAAAAAAAAAACATCGGTGGAAAGGTGCAGCCAATGCCAATTGCAAGCGTGCTCGGAGGAGCCACCTCAGCATAAGTGGCGCGAGAAAAGAGCATATAAATGCAAAACGCATCGGACGAACCCACCCGCCCGGGCGGGGGTTCGTCGGAAACATGGCGCACTGCACACAGAAGAATATTTCTGCGCCATAAACTCTGCCCCAATAATGATTGCACGCTCGGTCCGGCAATCGAATGTTCCTCAAACACGACCACCGGTCAGTTTTATGTTGTGTTAGCATTTGCGCACCTTTTTATGACGTTTGCGATGGTGCGAATTATTTTATGTTTTTAATGATAAACTATTAAAACAGCCCGCCCACTGGGGCGACCGGAGAGCAAAACATGTTGGAACACGCGTGATTTGCATGTTACACTTTTATTATTAAACGCTTCACGAACTGCAGCAAAATCTAGCCACAGAGTTCAATGTGCTGTCGATGGGGAGCACTCGGGATCCTTGGGGTAACGGACAAAGAAATCCCTAAAGCAGCCACCCCACTCGTAACTGCTTCCGAGTGAACACCAAATACTGGGCGGAAAACTTTGCACAGCATCAGCAGCAGCAGCATCGGCCCCCCACAGCAATTCAAAAGAAGGGCGATAAACGATGCACAATCTCATCAGAAGAAGCATAACCAACCACACACACGCGCGCTCTCGGCAAACAAAATGGGGAAACTCAAGAAACCTTTTTTCTTTCAAATATTTATCCCCGACATGCACAATTTCAGCTATCGTGCGTTAGGGTGAACAGCGGGTTCAATGAACTGGGGCCGTTGCTGGGGTTAAGAGAGCGCCGAAACGGCAAATGCAAATGCGGTGCGGTGCGGTGTGGTGCGGTGTGTGCAGCTCGAGTGCACAACGCCATTGTGCGGCCGACGTCTTGAAGGATACGACCCCTCTTCTAATCGCAGGATAAACGATATCCTGTTGAAAGCTTGGGCAAACATCTAGCGGCATGGGCAGGCATGGGCGTATCTCCTCACAGATCCTACACCAATATCTCGAACGCAATATTCAATTACGGCGGCAGGCGGACCCCAGATAGGGCTCGCCATTATATCTTGCACCGTATCTCTCGCTGCCGGCCGACAAAGTTAAACGATTTTTTTCTGTTTAATTGAAGTGGTCTTCTTTTGGAGCTTCCCCGATGTGGAGCACGACCACGGAAGAGCTCCAGGCGGTACAAGGCGCAGCAGTAGTCCGAGTTGAGGCGGCCGCGGCCGAACGGGGGGTGCTAGGCTAATTGTAAGCACTCATAGTTCTTTGCACGTATGCAGGCCCCGGGAAGATCGTATCGCCGCCAAGTCAACCCTACGCGCGTCTTGCGCGTTGAGTTATATCTTCCTTCGGTTTAATGAGTAGCGCCTCGGGGCCCTCCGGTCGCTCTATTAGCGCATTGGCGGCTCATAGGAGAAGAAAAAACGCACCACATCCCTATCAGAGATCGCGAAATTAAACAATAATAAGTCGGACATCGTGCGAGCAGGCGGCAAGGCCTATTCGAGACGGGAAGTCTGCTGGTCTCCTGTCAGATCGTCAAGATCTTCGGTTTTAATCACTTCTTCCAAGATGGGTCTGCGTTTTATTTCTCGTCCAGAAGAAGAGTCTCCACAGAAGCAGAGGCGGACTGACTGGTATAGCACACCATCCGCCGTCGTAGGAGAGCGTTCGAGAGCCGCAGTGCAACATGTGCGGACGACGGCACCACACATGCACCACACAAGTGCACTTGCACACTTTTCACCATAAAACGACGTCGTCGGGTGTCGTCTTGTGGGGAGCAAGCGGTGCTCCATATCGATAGCACGACCCCCAGACAGAGTGCGGTGCGTTAGGACCATATCTACGCAACCGCCACCGCACGACGCGGTTTCGACTTCCTCGAAGCTACGTCCCGGGGCTGCCTTCGGGCGGCGGTTTGCTTTGAAATCGATGCTAATCACACGTCTTGTCGACTGGCCCCTCTGCCACTGGTGCGCACGGCTCTTCCCAAGAAACTGGAACCGCGTCGGTCGGCCGGCTTTCTGCGAGTCTCGACAATAAGTGCAGCGGCCATGCAACTACTGTAGCGGCCCCGTACGGACCCCCCGGGCCACGTCTCGTCCGTATGCCGGTATTTAATTAGAAACTTCAATTTGTATCAATCTAACATCTACGGCCAGTGCCGTGCGAAGGAAAAGTACCGAACTGGCCAGCAGTGTGTTCTAAGAATAAGGCAGGCAAATTCTAATGTGTGACCTGTCGGCATGAAAACGTCAGATCCGTTACGGCTTCTTCTGTTCAACCCGAGATTCCCGGTATTTTAGAAGCAACATCTATGACCAACCCAGCCCTCAGAAATGTGCATGAAATGTGCAGCCTAGGGCCTTTTTGTCCCTTTCTTATACTAAATGTTACGTCTATGCGAGGATTATTACGGCTGTTCTTTTGGAGCACTTGATGCTGCCGAAAGGAATTTTAATGATAAGACTAGTAACAATCCTTTGAATGCTCTTTAGTTCCGATGGCATCCGTTTGTTAGTGAGAAAGGACAAAGCAAGGTTATTTCACCTTCTATTTACACTAAATCCTCGATGGAACCGTACGCGCGTATCACTAATTCCAAAAGCTGACATTACTAATTCAAATTCACGTTCTTCTATAAATAAAAAAAATCAGGCAACAAATTCCATCAAGCCGGAATCTCCCTAAAACAGTACCGAAGCGCCGTGACAAGCGCCATGTTATAAGGCATCCTCCCCGATCGGTGGTTAGGCGAGATAAAGCGCGCGCACAAAGTCTACAACACGCGGTCGCGGCCCAAGATTAGTTGTGCTCGTTCCGCCACCGCCGCTCCGTGGCTTTAATTAGATTTTTGAGGCAACTGATTAAAATTCAAATTAACTTTACACCCACAGCAGCAGCCGCGGGCCAAGCCCGGGGTTCCGCGACAAACGTAGCTTCCAATAGAGCGCATCGGACTGGTGCTACCAGCTCTGTTGACACACGCCGGGGCGGAGGGGTGCAGCAGCCGCACGCCACACACACTATTTGCTCTGCGACCACCCCTCGATCACGTCAGCACACTCTCTTCCCACACTCGTGATGTCGCGCAGATCGGCTTTGCACCGCGCACTGCACCGACGGCTAGACAGGAACTCCCCGACGGAAGACGGTTGGGGCTCTCTCTCTCTCTCTCTGTCTCTCTGTCTTTGTGACTCGTCTGTGCTGTGCTTCTGATGTAAAACTAATTGCCTGGCGATAGTGTATCGCGGCGAAATAAAAACATATGTTTCACAAATCGATCGTGGGAGGAATCTTGCTTTGGTACGAAACGTGCGCGGGGCTCACTTTTATGTCAGGCTCACGGTCGCCGGCGCCATCCGAGGGCGCGGGCGAGGAATGTGTGCGGTGGGAGAAATACATTACGGAGACCGAGTGTCTATCAAACCGCGGAAGCATAACGGCGCCCGTCTCTAACTCCTTCGTCGCCTTCGGCTTTCATTTCATAACATCAACGAAGTATGTTGGCCGGTGGTAGGTTCCTCCTGTTCAGACTCGGTGTTACACATATCCGCGCATATTTATGATGGAATGTGCTTTGACAACCTTTCCCAAATAAATTAGCAGACGTACACTCCAATGTGGAGCTGTCACTTGGGCTTGGGTAAAAAAATAGGTCTTTTATGTAAGGTGGTTAAGCTAATGAAAAAGGCATAGCAAATCTAGCTTGAATGAAATAAGGTAAAATTAATACATAAGCCAATATAAAATCGAGGATCGAAGCGAAAATATGTATGTGTCTGATTGCATGTGCCTAAAAATATACTTAAAAATTTAACAGCAAAATGACAGCAAACAGCAAAAAAACTTATGAAAAAACCATTAAATATTCTGAGTGTTGAAGGCGAAAATTAAATAGTTAAACTAAAAGATTAGAGATTAAGAGATGTGCTAAGTAGAGTGCCCTTATTAAGAGGAAGCTTCGGTAGTCAGCACGTAAGCTGACGATACTGTGTGAAACAACATGAACTAACTACATCTTATTAAAAAAAACTTAATAACAACACTTTGTCTTAGACAATGGAAAAATCTTAGACAACTTTTGATTATTTTAAACTCAAAAAGGGAAAAAACACTTTTTTAACAAGTAAAAGCCGGTTGATGCGTCATGAAAGTTTAAGCAGTAACTAAAGAAGGACTGCTAAACAAATAAAATATACGAAACGTTCAACAATTATAGTGCACTGATGCAAAGTGGGATGAATATTCCACACCAAATTGGTGACAACCAATTTAAAGTAAAACGTAAATCCATTTCCCATTCTGTGGCACTTGCAATGATTTTCAAAACTGCAAATCGGCAGTTGGCCACATGGACCTGCTACCGGGGGGTACTCCGAAGTACAACTTGGCACCTCGACGGGTGCACCACTTAACACCTGCTGCCCGTTGTCGCCTTGCACCGCTTGCATTCGGGCCGCCCGACCGAACCTAACGAACGCGCTGAATTATGTACAATGATATACTAAAATAATGGCACCAGCGCCGGAGACGAAACGCTAGGCATTTATGCTCCACACCTCCACCTGGATCACCTACAGGCACACACACCTCCACCGCATCATCAGTACCACTCGAGGTCGTGTGTGAACTCGCCAGTAGCAGGAGTTATGCGATGCAGGGGGGCTTTTGCTTGTGCAGTCGGACCTTTAGGCGGCCATAAATCATCGCTGCTCCACTCTAGCGTGCCCGGCACCGGCACCACCACAGCATAGGAGCTCCGTGTGCAGCAGTCACACCACAGAATTTAGCCCTCGCCCTCGCCATCGCCCGGCATCGGTACACCACATTTCAATCAAAACGGATTTCGTACATTAATTTCGAGTTATTTCTTCACTTTGATGACTGGTTGTTGCACACCGCCGAGCATTCCAAACGCTCCCCGCCCCAGCGGGACGCAATCCCCGTCCGTTCGGGATTCTTTGCTGTTACTATAGGGTTGTTCTGCAAGATCTCCGACCGTCCCAGACCCCAGATGATGCACAGAAAGTTTCCCGTTGATAGGATGCGTCCCTTCTCCCTTTTCTGGAAGTTCCTTCCACAAGTGTTCTCGGACCAAAAATAGTTGCCCGAGTTCCGAGCTGGTGGGCCAAAATGCGGCTTCGAAAAGTGACAACGCGGGGAAGCGTCTTCAAAACACGTCACAATTCGCAGCTCCGAGAAGCGCGCTAAAGCGCCTTCGCGGTGCAATTGTTTGGAAGGATTGTTGTTTGTCGTGCTGAGTTTCGCTCGCTCCGGCGGATCGATAGGATTCTGGGGGGGGAGGCGCAAGAACCGGAACCGGAAGATAAGAATAAAAGGCAGCCATTCATCCGTCACTGCATTGCAATTTTGTCGACAACGACGACGGCGGCGGTGGCGGCGTAGTTCGTTCTCTGTCCTCTGTCTGCCCCCCTCTGGCGGGGCACCCTCCGACCGGTGCGCCATCCGACACTGCTTGAGCATTAAAATGGAGTCCACCACCAGTGCCGGCCACCTTCATGTTTCTGGTTTCTTCTCCTACATTTACATAACGGTATGCACCGCCGGTTAGTGTGCATAAAAATGGCACTGGCTCTGAAGGTTGTTGTTGCTGTGTAAAGCATTCGCCTGATTTATGGGAGCATCATCCACAACAAAGGCTTCTATTATTAGTACGATATGGACACACGCGGATCGGACTAAAGCATACCGCCCCAGGAACGCAAACACCTAACACCATCTTAAGGCAATGCGAAAGGTACATAAAATAAGCAATATATTGAAATGGCACAACGATCGTCAATTAACTTGCAACCAAATACTTCCCAGGAAAATAGTGTTTGCCAAAGCTCGTACACGGTCAATTGTCGTACTCAACCGGTAAAAGGCAGTATTAGTCCATCGAGAGACCATCAGTAAGACGTAAACACTCGACAGACGAACCCTGATAGACTGTCTGATAAGAACCGTGATGGTGCCCGGGTCGTGTTTTTCGTGATTCCTTGCAATTCAAATTTCGTTAAATGACCAAAAACGCACTGTCTACTACACCACCAAGGTCATGGCTCCTTATCAGCCCACAGGACAGCCCCCGGCGATCCGGTGTGTATAAGAGTAAACAAACGATCGAGGTTTTTTGTTCGCCAAGTCGAACGTGCCAATGTGCGCGGTTGGCGCAGCTGTCAGCTCTTATCACTCCTATCGGCTACGAAGCCCGACAATTGCTCAGCTTGCCCACAGGACACACCGAGGTTGGCACCACCGCCTGGCTGCTTTGGGTCTTCGTTTTCCTTCGATTTTCCTCTCAATTCCAGATGTGACCCATCAGCCAAAACTCGGCGGGTGCAGTGAAGAAACTAAACATTTGACCTTGTTTTATTCCACTTTTGCATAATCGAGACGGGACGCTCGGCGATGCTCCTCTCCGGTCTGGCCTTTCCGAGTGTGCAGCAGCACCTTCGTCGCTCGGCAGCAAGTTGTGCTAAATTAAGATTGATGCCAACGGCACACGATGGTAGCCCTCTTTCGTGTGGATTTACAGAAGACGGCTATCATAATAAACCGGGTCCGGAGGCCGGCCGATGATGGTGCTCCATTGGCCGCAGCAGCAGCAGCACCGCTGGGGTATAAGTTTAGCAAGCATAAGTTCTCGGGGCACCATATGGGATGCATACGTAAACACAGAGAGGGTGGCTTATAACGATCGAGAGAACCCGTCGTCGACGTCGGGGGGATTGGAAATGTGTCGTCCTTCATATCGTCCGAACACACACACGCTTGGTGTGGACGTTGAAACGCAGTCCCTCGACTGCAATTGGACCAATGGGGTTCGCCACCCCCCGCACCAGCAGCACGTCAATTTACCTCCGGCCGAAGACGCGACACACAACCCTCACCAAGAAGCGAGAAGCGTAATCTGATACGCCACGGCCACAGAGAAATTAGCACACACATCCGCCTCTGACCTGGACCGTAAGTCGATGGTGATTCTTGCAAGCATACCTGTGCGGAGCAGAAGAGAAAAAAGGGCAAGGCTTTAGTAATATGTTTTAAATTACAAATTGACACCAAATGACAGACAAATTGAGCGTTACACTAATCTACATTAAAGTTCGATTTTTGTTGCTGAGTTACTGAAGACTCCCCAAGCAAATACTGTGAAATTACCCTTATTCTAAATTAACCGAACTTCCTGGAATGCGGCGCGCGTTGATGACAGAGGACGGTTTTTTGTTCCAAACCAAATTGCACGGCTCAATGAGCTCACATCACAACGGTACCAAACAATCTTCGCTCGACTGCGCACCTTCCATCATTAGTCGAGAGGCTCCGGCATTAATGTTTAACACCGCCAGCGACAGAACAAATATTAGCCCACCTACTCCGGTGACGGGTGTTGGGCCGCTCTCCTGCCGTGCCCCACAGTGAGAAAGGAGCAAAACTCAGTTGGTCATTGCGCACAATTAAGGCGACGTCGGAAGCAGCAGCAGGGTGATGACGCTGAGACCCGCGGCGGCTTAGAACGAAATGGTTTTCCAAGAACTGGGTCACTCCAGAGTAACGTTGGGATTTGTAAGCCGTACATTCACTGGGCACAGCCGACAACACCCAGAACTAAGGAGCCAGTGAACGGTGTGACCGGCTCACTAAATGCCGGGAATAGGTAAGATGTTATCAGGGAAGAGAGGGAAAGGGCGTATTCTGAATCTTCTGCCGGAGACTAGCAGCGAGGTAGCAACGAATTGACCGTTCATAATTATGGACTGCTCCATTCTATGGGGCTAGCTGGATGGCGTAACTAACGAATTCGTAGAACCGAACCACACGGGAGGGGTGGTCTCCAAAAGGGGTGGTCCTCCCGTCAGATGGCGGTGTCTGACATCGTACAGACTAGTCTGATGCACCGGAATTCGCTTCCATGTAAAGGTAATAACATACACGGTATCAGAGAGGTCATCCTTTCAGGAAAAGCAGAGAACAGGAAGATCTGTAGCAAATGCTGCAAATTACACCTGCCGAGACCTTTGCAATCCACCGATCCACTCCTGTCCACTGTGCTGGCCGACTTCTTTTTCTCTATATCATTTCCCAAGAAAAACATTAGACGACGTGTCGTAAGTCCTACGAATGTCTGTGCTTCTTAAAACGGGGCCTTGCAAGTAGATCTCATCCGGATCGCTCGGCTCGGATCCCTCTGAACGGGGTCACACACTAATAGCGACGGTTCAGCGAGAGATCTCCCTCTTTAATCAACCCAACAACGCCAACCAACGGAAGACGCCCAACGCACAGCGATACGAAGGCAGATTATGAAGCGCACTGTGAAACGGGCAGATAATCAGCCGACACACACTCTGACACTCTGCTGCTTGGCGGAACCCCAACATCACGCAGTACCATGACCCTCGTCATCGGAGAATATCAGACCCGGACGCCGCGTGAGTTGTCGCGAATTGTTACATCTTAGTTTCTTAGACTTTGCCGAGCCCGCTTGCTCGAGCAGACCGCCACCGAGAGACCTGGGACGTGACCTGGGACGTACCGCACCGTGGTTTCCGTTAGACAGCCGGGCCGGGGCGGACCCGGGATCTCGCCCGGGACTTCCTACTACCACAGTGCCGCCGCCGCCAACACACAATAATTATTATAATTGCAACTAATCACGAATATAATAACGACTCTGCTAGTCGTTCGCGGAGCATGATCATAGACGTGTTTTGCACGTTCCTCCATGATGTCGGGTTCGGGTTGGCGGATAAATAAATATATGCTTTGTAGAGCGAGCGCGAGCGCGGGTGCGCCGCGACAACCGAGGTTCGTTCGTTGACGTGTGTGCCGACCCCCGGCATGGGCGGCGGCGGCGGCCGGGTGGGGCGGGGGACACACTCGGGCAGCGGGACATTTTATGTGCCGGTAATGAACCGTGCGCGCCTTTATTCGGAACATTCAGCCCGAGCCCGAGCCCGAGTGAAACATGATCTCTACGCCACAACAGGGTTCGCGTCTTTGGAAGTGGTGTGCAAAAGTAGTGTCGCCCTATGCGCTAGAGTTGTGATTTGCAGCACGCGTCGCCCGTGGACTTGGGGAGGTCGCTGGACCACAGAGTTGGCTGGACGTTCATGCCTTCCGCAAACCAAAGACCAACGTCAAGACCACCGCGGTATGGGCTTGACTGTGAACCACTCAGTGTACTAACTATATGTATGATCTAGTGTTCATCTAGTCTAGTCATCTAGTGTTTGGATCTGCGAAGATGGTGTGCAAAAGAACCAATTTGCCAGCAATTCTCGACATTGTACGCCATCGGCGGTTACGGCGGTTCCTACTTCATTTTCGAAGAAAAATGGGCCAATGAATGATGCCAGACCAAAATCCGCACCAAACAGTCACTAGTTTTGGAGGTGCATTGGCTTCTCTTGCACGACGTGTGGGTTTTTCGAGCCTCAAATCCTTACTTAATTACTTAGGTGACTTGGGTTCCGTCTGCGGAACATAGGGCCGCTAATAGAGCCCCAAATACGACAATTCAAATTTAGTACAGTTTCAGTTGAAGACCCACCACTTTGGAAATAAGTTCGTGAATGTCAAAGTTTTTACTAAATGTTGACGTTTTCCAGATGACGTTTGAAGTTTGACGTTTTAAAAGTCAAGTAAAGCCAATCGCTAGTTGATGAACCCTCCCTTAGAATGGTCAGAATGGTTGATGGTCCTGCAGAAAGTAAGCTCCCGACGACAGCCTATTCGGAAAGCCACACATGGACCGTCTTTTTTGCTGGCTGGGCTCGGTGTAAACAAGTCGAAGCTGTCAGAAGCTGGCCACTTCCCACAAACGGAACCTACCGCTCCGATTGCATTGCTAATGCCATCCGCCCCATCAGCAGCAAGGATTCAGCGCGCGAGATACAAATCTCGGAACAACGGACGGCAGGGCATCGATTGTCCCTCCAGAGAGAAAGAGAGCCCGCGCGTGTGTCACAGGTCCATGTGCCGCCATCTTGATCAATAGGCATCGCCGCCGCCACACGCGCATCTCGTGTGTTTGCGAAAAAGATGAAAATTAGATGTTGATGTAGCAGCAGCTGCTGCTCCTGGAAGCGATGCAGATATGCAGCGTGCGGCAAGCGGAAGGAACAGCCCCACGCGGTTTCTGGTCGGTGTCTCGGCGCTTCGCGACAAACTGGCGACGGCGGCGACGGCGGCGGCCATGGAGGTCGCTCTCATCGTCTCGACGTGAACCCCCCGCGCGAGACGCCTAACGCCCGGTGGCGGCAGCGACAAAAGCATGACGAGAACAAATGGTGGGCTGGCAGCGGTGGTGGTGGGGGTGGGTGGTGGCCACGGCCCGGCGCACTTGTCTCGAGATAAACGTTAAATTTATTTGATGGCAGCTCATCCACCGTTCGGCTGGGGGGGCGCGACAACCGGGGAGCGCAAGGGTCGCCACAGAGTAGCAGCCGCAAGTTGGCGTCACCGTCTAGTCCCCGAGGCCAGGGCCCTGGTCCCGCCTCCGCAGCCTCCACCGCCCGCTGCCTCGCGCTGCTGATGCGCGCTAACAAATGCGACAAATGCGACTTGGGCTGGGCTGGCGCGGCTGAGGGGCTGTCGTTTCAATTGCAGATCGCCGCCGCCGCCGCGACACTTGGCCCAGCCCAACCCGCCGTGCGGCCTCCACCACCACCACCACACGGGGGCCCAAACTCGGTCACCGCGCGCATCTCGGAGGAGTGCATCTCATGGATGGGGGGACCGTCCGTGTCGGGCTCGAGTCAAAACTTGGTGGCATAAACTTCGTCGTGTCTCTGGCGGCTCGAGCAGCCAAATGGATGATGTAAAAATATTGAAACGCATTACAGACCACATTCGGTTCGGCGCAGGAGCAGCACCGACGATGCCGAAAGAGTTAGTAAACACCGAGCACAAAACTAGAGGCAGATGTCAAACAAAGAGAAATGCGGACACATTTGGGGATGTAAAAAGTTCTCCAAACAGTTCCTTTGGAAAGACGTAATTTTGTTGAACAGCACCACGCACACGTGCATGTTCTATTATAGCACAATGAACTCCTTTTTTTATAGGTTTTAGTAGTTGAGACTGAGAAAAGCGAATCCCATCCAATCGAAGTGGAGCAAGAATTGAACTCACGACTCCTCACGGATGCCACCACGGCTACGAACCAATTCTCCAATAGGAATAGAAACACCACCAAGACCGTTTGCCTTCGGCTTACGACTGGCAAATATTAGGTGCAACGGAACATGGTTTATGCGTGCAATTAGCATGGAGCTCCAGCTCGCAATGGGCGCATTTTATTCCATCGTAGAGACGGTGATTTACATCTAAACACTGATGCCGGGAACGCCGGAGCTAACAATGCGCCATTAGCGAACTTCACATTCACCGCCGTCCCCGAGACGCCGGGTGGGACGAACGATGGCGGACGGAAAAAAGTTCAAGGGCGCGTGCCCTGTGTGACCGTTTTTTTTCTCTCTTACTTGATCCTCTTTCACTCTGCCCTCGCGACAACACAATGGAATGCGATTAGTTCCCGGTGGTGGTGTCAGCTGCAGCAGGCCGGCCACCACCATCATCAGCTGGCCGCACATTCGCCGCGCTTATCAGACGCAACAACCCTCTCTACCCCCCGCAACGGCCTTGCCACACACCCAACCTACCCAGCGTTTATGGTTTCGCATAAACGTAGCATAACTCTGCACAGCGTCCGCCGGGTCTGAAATGACCCGGCGACAGACACACATTCGCACCGGTTCGTTTCTGCACTGCACATAATGCAGCCCCCGTGCCCCACTACTGCACCGGGGGGCGCAACGATTGTCACCCAGAGAGGGGGTTTGCACAATCAGTGGTCGGTTTGTGGATTTAATGATGCTTTTTCTTCCGCATTCGCTCCGCTAAGGTGGCCACGCCAGTCCCGTCGTAGATAGTCGCCGGCGGTCTGCAATCCGATAGAGGAAGCATCGGGGTGTACAAATTATGCGCGCCCCAGCAGCCCGGCGTGATGGTCGCGCGCCATGTGGTGTCCCGTCCATCCCTATTGCCTTGCTGCACCCTTTCTTGTGCAATTTTTTTTTTTACTCCTTTTCTGGACAGATTTTGTGGTCCATTCTTATGCTAAACGAAACTGCAGCAGCTGCGCCCCGTACGCTGGGCTCGGAGATAAGACATTCGTTTCACACGTTGCCTTTCGAGGATGACAAAAGATGAAAGTTAGGGAATGTACTCTTCGTGTCAATGCACAATAGGATATTTGTTTAATTTAAACTTTGTTATCTAAAGCTCAAATTGTAACCTTTCAGAGAATCTTTTTAAAGTCCCCATGCTTTAAATAATATAACATTCTGTAACAAATTCGGCCGCTGCAGTGAGGGAGGGAGGATTCCGACCGTCAATTCAGACGATACCACCAGATGATAAAAAAATATATTGTAGCCTGCAATTGAAGATATGGACTAAGAAGATGTGTAGTTTCATCAAGACGGGGCAACGAGCCACGCAGCACGAGCCGTTTTCGATCTACAGCGCAAGATCTTTGTTAGGCGTATAATTTCGCGGTTTGTTGATAGCAATTGGCCACCAAGATCATGCGATTTGACACCGTTGGACTTTTTCTTGTGGGGCTACCCGTCGCATCGCATGAGGTGCCCATCTGAACGATATTGTGTTTCACGCAAAATGGCAAAGAACAAACTTTATGGTAAATAAATATTTCACCGAAAACTCAATTTTTCATGGAATTTTTTTAAAGTCCTTTTTTTAAAATAGACAATAAAAAACCCTGTATTTTTAAAATTATAAGAAACATCAAACAATCGAACAAAAGATGTTAGAAAATAAAAGAAAACATGAAATGGATGAAAAGATCACATAAATTATTCGAATTCCAACCTTCGAATCGAAAGTTTCTTCCGAAAATATTAAAACCCCCAAAACCGATCACTTTGAAACGTAACAATGTTATTTGTTTTTGTGAAATGCATTTGATCGATACACTAGGAAGCCACTTTGTAGTCACTCGAGTCACAACCTTTGTTCATAAAACGCTTCCCAATGGCAATACCTTTGCCAACCCAAAAGGAAAAAAAAAACAAAGAACGAAGTAAGAAAACGGAACCCTCGAAGACCTCGATAAATTCAAACGTACAACACGAGCGGCGACAACGACCGTACCCGTCGTCGTGTATTTTGTATGTTCCCCATTCCGTGCACACAGCACATGATCTCAATGTCACCGAGGCAAGATTTATGAGGTCTGCGGGCCGGCCGCCCAGCCTAGATCCCAGCCCGGGCCGTCCCCAAGCAGCTTGATCCACTGCAGGGCCCCAGCACTAAAAGGAAGATGTTCGCCGCTCGGCCGCGCAACGAGAGCGCAGCACACACCGTCAGAGGCATCCGACCAAGATGTAAACCGTCAATATTAATTGATTGCTAATCGAAACGGACCACACCGAAATAGCAACACCCCGTACGCTTCACAGTCCCGTTCCCCGTTCGCTTTGGCCAAATTGCAGCGCCCAAGTGCCACCATGGGGCAAGTGCAACAACCGACGGATCTGCATCGGTGCACCCGCCACCGCCACCGTGTGGCCTCCGGGAAAAACGGAGGCTAAAGATAGGTGAGCAATGAAGGGAAGCAGCGAAAGGGATTTGGCACCGCACCGGTTGCGGTTACACTACTCGCAGACACTACCCTACGCTCACCGACGGCAGCACAGACACTTTGACACCTTCACCGTGTTTATAGGCAAGCTCCCGTCCCGCAGCACGCTCTCGCCGCGGCCAGACTAGACCGCGCCACGCCGCGCCGCGCCGCGCGTTACGCGTGGTCTGATCAAATAAACGATTGGAATGTTAATTGCTGCGCCGAGTAGGGCCGCCGGTGGCGAGACTGCCAGTGCGGCGTGGGGGGCAACGTGCGGCGGGTGATCAAGTGCTGACGATCGTCTACAAGAAAGCCGCCAAATGTCTCACTTTCGCCTTCCGGCAAAGCGGCGGTAAAGGGGCGACCATGCAGAGAGCAGAGACACATTACTCTCTCTCTCTCTCTCTCTCTCCTTTTGCGAGCACCTCAAAGTTGGCTAAAAGGGGGGTGGCGACGGTGGGCGCCTCCCGGCCTTCGCCTAGAAGAAGGCAATTGATCTAGATGTCAATAACATCAATTACGGGCCCCCCCAAGCACAGTTCGGCGGCAGTCCGAAAAATGTGAAGGATTTGTGTGTGTTTGGCAGGAGTTGCAGGGAGAAGAACCGGCGACTGACATTGTTGCAAACGAACCGCGAAAGTGTTGCGCCGTTCTTGCCACCATTTGCTGCCTCAAAAGCAGGACACTCTATCAACAAGCTGCGCTGTAAACATAAACAGTGTTGTGTATTTGGCAAAAAGGTCCACAAACTGTCTTTAAGAGACGTTTCCTTTGGACGTCGAATTAACCAAGACTGCTTTTTTGAACCTAAATATGGTACACAAATTGAATCCACATACTTTCTTCTATTCTTAATTCTATTTCCCTCTCCTTTCTCATTACACTTAATACGAACCTTTCTTCATGTCTTTTCTCTTTTCTTTCTTTTCACTTCTTTTTGATCTGTTAGATCTTTTCTTTTTTTTTCTTATGTGTTCTATACATTGTACTTTGATCCTCCTTTACATAGTTCACTGTTTCACGTCAGTCTGCTTGCCATTTACCAATCTTGCCATTTGTTAGCAATTATCAATTTGCGTTGATTTGATACATTTTTCCGTTTCGACGTCTCGAAGTTTGATTGGTTAGCAATTTCGCTTTTATTTTATTTTCCTTTTCTTTATCTATTTTTTTAGCTATCATTTTACCTTTTTATTTTCATTTTTAGTTCATTATTTCACTTTTGTATTTCATTATGTTCCTATTTCATATCACATTTGTTTGTTTTATCGTTTTTTTCCTTATTTTGGCTTACTTGCGAAAGACTTTTGAAGTTGGAAAACATTTACAAAATAAGTGGTTGTCAAGCAGTCAAGTTCTCTATTGAATAAAATATGAACGAACTCCGATTGGTATGCTCCGAGTGCTTAGCTAATTTTGTACTTCTCCCGCCTGCGTCAATGCATCGATGCGGCATCTTCCAAGTGTCCCCAGGGCGATTACGCAATCGCTGCACGCTCCGCAGCACCGAACAAAGATATGATCGTGGGTGATCTTGAGACGTGGCACTCCTCGCGCCGGCACACACACACATACATCGGTGCATCGGTGCGTTGCACATGTCGAAACAAATAACCGATGTCCAATGGGGCCGACGAGCGGGACACGCACGTGGCCCAAAGGTTCGATTGTTTGACGCTGGGGACGCGGCTTGTAATAAGTGAGGTTAGAAACGCGCTTCTGTGCCGTGGGACGCCGGCACATCAAAGGGACGACCTCCGCCACAAGACGTCCGGCGCAGCAATTGTCGGGGGTGTTCGAGGCGACGGCTGCTATTCAGCGGCTGACCAGCCAACTAGCGGCGGATGCGAAAACGTCGCGTCATTTTTTTTTTTGCGTCGCCCCACAATGGGCGCGCCCCGCGCAGCAGTCCAGACACAATGGGCCATTGGGCCGATGAGTCTGGAAATAGCCTGGACCAGCCGCGTGACGGCGTTGTCGCGATCGTCAGCTACTTTGCATATTTGCGCATTAGATAGACACACACATCGCCCGGTTCTAAGCCGAGTTGTGTCGTTCGGCCGGCCGGTTCTTCGAATAATTTGCAACGGTTCTATCACCGTTGCATTCAAGTCATTCGCTGCGCTGCGTACGAGGTGTGGCACACGCGGGCGTTGCTGCTCCTGAGGAGCTGAACTGAAGTGATAAGTCGTCGATAATGTCGTTCGTTACAGCATGCAAATGCCCCCTGGAAGTCGTTCCATTCCTTGGAACATCAATGAGTTGATGTAAAACGATTCAACAACAAAATTAACAGTTTACTCTTTACATTAACGATCGCATCAATACATGACCATACAGGAAATTAAAGACTTCGGTTGGATCTTAACAAATTCTGGAAAAAACTATTTCTGCACAACAATCAGATATTTTGATCCGATTTCAATCACACCCCAATGACCGCCCGCTACCAATCGACCAAATATGCTCCACATAAATCGTTGAATCTGCAACGGATCGATACCAAAAACACCGGCGGGGCCCGCCGGGGCTGGCCCAATTCAGCGACGTGTAACTGTAACACGCCAAGCAGCTTCGCGCGATCGATCGGCTTTCGCCTACAACCTTGTTTTCACATTTGCAACAAATTATCAGCCACCCCGCGCCGACCGACGGCTGATTGGGCGCGCCCGTGCCACCCAAAGCCCGCCCCCAGCAGCAGCGCGTCATGTCTCAAAGCCAGCCGTCTGTCAAGAGATCAGTCAAAGTCGTTCACCGATTCGCGGCCGGCGGCATGCAACTGTACTCGAAGAGGCAACTGAATAGAGTTGCTACTTTTTATCGAGTGTAACCTCGATGGTAATCGATCGCTGCGCTCAGTCGTTGTCGTCGGTCGAGAAGGTCCTTTATGCCGCCGTTGGTCCCCGGGTTGTGGAGAGGGCGTTACAATGTCCAGGGATCACGCCGGTAGATGATGGCTATGGAAGGGCGTTCTTGAGCCGTAGAGTTCTAGATTACGGGTAGGCATCTCGAATTATTACAGTTATGTTTAAATTAACCCACCTAATTGATGATTTGTTTCAGTTTTTAGTCCGTTTTATTTTTAGAACGGAGCGTTTACATAGACTACTACGTAGTGAATGGCCGACGTAGCTTGAAATTGAAGTGAAGCGGAACCCTTAACCACGGTTTTTATTACCTCCAGACTAATTTAAGTCTCTAACTTTTTCTCATCATGTTTTTTAAATGTTTTTTAATGACCGTTTTGTTAAAACGGTCACCCAGGTGCGATTCAACTCTGATTCCGGTCTGCAGCACCCAGCCATCGTCTGTCTGATTGTTTTAAAATTTACAGACAACACTTCAAACACAGGCCAAGACCTCACCTCACTAACTGTGCCAATTGGGAACAAAACATTAGCAACCTAGCGGAGACGAAACTGGATTTCGGGCACACCGGAGCCGTCCAAAATGCGATGCGAAACACACTAGTCTAAACAAATAGCGACGACTCACATCCAAACAACTCGCAGGCCACCCGTCCAGACCGCGGTCTCGGAGATAGACATACCAGAAGAAAACCCCAAAAAAATTCTAGTTGTTTTCTAGCCCAAAAAAAAATTCCACCAAACACACCAAAACCGGCCCTGACGTGCCCTGTTTCAACTCTCGTCTCGTCCACGGGAGCAGAAGAAACCCTCCTGCGTCGGGTGGTAGAAAAATTCTTCGCGTCCATTCCGTCCCGGGAAGAAGATTTCCGCTCCTTGGCCGGGCCGGGGTGTGTTCCATTCATAAAAATTAGTTCCCCGAGCCGAAACGAAGGGGTCGCAAATTTTGCACACACACGCCTGGATTGTCTGTTGTTGCGTGTGTGTTGCGTGCGTTGTTGCGCGACGCTTATTTCATGCCTCTTAAATGACGGCCATTCAAAAAGTGTGAACCATAACAGAAAAAAATGGACCAAGACGTGAAAAAAAACTGCAATTCCCTTCGAAAAAGTTGAACGAACAAATTTGGAGCAAAAGTGGCGCATCGAACGCGCCGCCGCCGCCAGTGAGCGGTCGTTTGTATCATAACAAACCTATTCGGGCTGATGTGTGTTGAATTTCGCAATCGACTGCGAAACGAAACATATCGGGGGGAGAAAACGGACGCCACTGGGGATGCGCCAGTCAATGCAATATTACTGCTGCTGCTGCTGCTGCTGCTGTTGGTTCCTCCATTTGTCTCTGTGTGTCGTTTGTCTGCGTGTGCGTTTCCTTGAAAATTTTGTTTGTTTTTTGTGCGTCGTGTGCCCCCTCGGGTTTCCAATTTCCAAAGCGGGACCGAGAGAGCGGGCGTCACTTGTGTGGTGTTGTGTCCATTCCCCGGTTGGGCATCGCCGCAAACAAAAGTCTAAGGCCTCATCACAACACAGTCCAGCGACAAGCAAAGCAAAAAAAAACAAAGCATATTTCATCATGCTGACAATTATAGACCTCACAACTCGCGCATCTGGTTCTGGTGGCCTGGCATCAAAACAGCAAACCCACCGAGCGACCAAATGGGTGTAACAGCATTTCGGGGGGGGTTGCCTCGAAACACCCGACGCGGTTTATGCTGACGGTCTCCACGGGCGGGATTTTTTTGTGCGCTTATTGTGCTTGAGAAACAAAAACACAAACAACGCAAAAATGGAACTCTAACTTGAATTCATTGACATTTACCGAAATTAAGGCGAAGAGCGCGCAGCGGCCGCTGGAAATTAGAGACACCCAGCTGTTGCTGGCGCTATGCTGTCACACCATTGGCCAGCTATCTATTAGCGATGTTTAGCGCAGCAAAAAAAAATAGATGCACCCCTTTCCAAATGAGGATAATAAATATGCGCGTCCGAATAGAAGATTGACGCTACCTTTTTAAGAATAAATCAGATAAAATTAAAAGTTGAATAAATAGCAGATCCACAAAAGGTGGAAGAAAACATAGTCCCAAGTGATACGTCACAGTCGGTCTCAGACTCGTATTATCGCCGGACGGAAAAATCATCAATTATGCAAGGCTCGGTGTGCTTAGAAGGGCTTTGAAGGGTGGTCTCTGCCCTTGAAAATAATGCTGCCTCCGTTACGAGGCACAAGACACGCGGTGGCTCTTCCTGTTGCGTGCATCCACAACACACAGACACACTACTGATGAGCACCCTCAGATCGGAAGCGGAACCGCGATACGATCGGTGAAGAAACAGGTTGTGCGCCACCTGGAACTAGTTATGTACGGTGGACCCTCGGAGTCTGAGAGCGCACTGCATAAATGCAGCGCGCAGCGCAGCACGAAGCCGGTTTATTCGCTCCCCGGCCCCGTGTGACCGTGAAAACTGCATCGCGCGTGTGCAGCACGTCATCTTGTACGAAGCGGAGAGAAAGAGAGAGATAAAAGAGGGAAGCAAAAAACTGGGAACCCTCAAACGCGTGAAGGTCACACGTAGCAGTTGCAGCAGGGCAGCCCCGATCGAAAGCGAAGATGGCGATGGCGACCGATCACCCGGTCCGGTCGCCGGCGGTTCGGAGGGTAACATGACAGTCCGAAGGCAACGGGGCAGCCGCGCGCTTAGCGTGTGACAGGTCCCCACCAATAAGCACACCAACCGACGGAGACAGAGAGCGACACCAGCGACGCAAGCAGCCGCAGACCCGGAGCGCAGCGGGTGCATTACGGCGCAGGTGTGCACACTGCTGCTACTATCTCTGCACATAGTGCACTCCCAGACGACCGCGAACGGCCGACGGCCAGACAGACAGAACCGACACTGACAACCGAGACGAGACTGACCCGCAATCAGTTAGTGTCTCGGTGTCGGCGTCGAAATAAGATGACTCCCGCGGTTTGTTGCGAAAGCCGCCTTCTTAATCTGGAAACGGAATGATAACCGAACTTTTGAAGAATAAAACCAAATTTAAGCTTCTAAATTTATGATGAATGGAGAGCTGAATACAGAACTCGTTTCAACTACAATTCCTGATGTTTCTCCTAATTTGAAACAAAGTTGTTACAATTATTTGTTTCAGAATGATTTTTATACCCAAGTTTAAAACCGTTTTCAGCTGATTTGGGTGATCGTATGGGTGTGCATTGAGGTCCTGGTTATTGCGCAGTAGTTTGTAATGGATAACTACCAGCTGATCCCACCCCGATCGCACTAAATCAATCGAATGCAATTGCCATTCAAATAAAACTGACGCCATCTGTACACCTAATATTTAGCATGTAAGTTTATCAGAAAAATACAACTATGTTCATATTTTTAAAATGTATTCTTATAGAGGTCCCTGTTTGTGTAGCGATCGTCTCCGCCAGGGGATTATAAATGGAAAAATAAATAAATTCTGTCTCACCTTGATAACTTGGTTTAATTGCAGAGTGTGTGTTGTGCGTGTGTGAAGCATAACCGGTACCGGGACCAGCTACTATACACGCACACCACCGATGGCGGCAGCTGATAAGCTGGTGGTTGTTGTTGGTCAACTTGCCGGTACTTGCCACCACCGCTCCCCATCGACTGTGTCTGATCGGCTCTACTTCCTGAAGCTCCACTCCGAGGAGACCTATCTCACCTACATCATCTCCGCTCCGCGGTCATAATGAGGGACACTATCTGGGGCTACCGCCGGAGGCTTTCCTGTTTCCTGTTTGCGACCGATCTTCGCGTGGTACCCCCCGGAAGTGTCACATGAGAGACCGAGACCCCTAGCTGAAGCGCCACCGTCGCCGTCATTACGTCACGGGCTTTTGTCTGTCCCCATCTGCCGTATCCCAGGCTGCGCCTTGACCGTGCCTCGACTCGCGTCTACCTTGCGCAAGAGGTGGAAACGATGAAGAGGCAACTCGCTGCTGCTGGGCGATCATCATCATCGCCCAGACACGTTCGAAGGCTGGCGTCGCTGTCTAGACACAAAAACACAGCCGTCCGCAAACCCTTCCTCCCAGCCTGTGCTGCCCGGGGAACGGATCCGCGATACGGTCCTCTGGCTCCACTAATGGCGGCCGCCGCCGGCATATGGGCGAGCGCGCGCGGGCGCACACATGGTACGCACCAGCGCACCGAGACGAGGGCGCGAATCATGCGCGGCTGTGCGATCCAGAAACGAAACATAAAAAGAGCCGGACGATCAGCGAAGCGACGACAACGGGCAGCAGGCGGCGGCCCTGGCCGGCCGCGTTGCTACCCGCCAATTAGGAAAGGTCACCACCTATGCCGGCCGGGCGGGGTCCGACGATGGGGCGGTTGGATTGGAAAAAAATTATTGACAGGAAAATTATCAACATTAGGTGGTCGGTCCCCTCACGTAGGGGATCACGAATTGAAAACAGGCAAACAGACCACCTTCTAGAGTCCGGTTTTCCTGGTTCCGGTTAGCGAGTTCGTGAAAGTGTGATCACCTTCCACGGTTGAAGTACGTCAGACATATTTGTATGTTAAATAAACTGAGGACAAAACTAAATACCGAAACCGTGATTGTTGATCCGTACCTGAAACGAGAGAAAAAACCAAGAATTAGCATCAACCAACTCAACTATTACAGAGATTCTAGTTTAAAACACCAAATACATAGAATAATCCAAACGATCGTGAAGCTCATCATAAATTCATCATATCGATTGAAGCATACAGATACAGATGCAGTGCGCATTTGTTGTGTATTCCAAGGGCTGGTATGTGTGAAAAGGGCGCACAAAACAGTCGGAAAATGCAGCCACGGTTTGGCGCACCTGCAGCATGCGCGGTCCCGGTACACTTCCGTTGCTCACGGGACTTCTCACGAACCGACCGAGAGCAGCGGACAGCGTACATACCTGCCTGCCTGAGAACCTGAACCTTAGTTCCCACCGTCTGCGAGCCCTCCGAAACACGAAAAAAGTCTTACAGCAAGAAACAGGATGTCTTCGCGGCCACAGACGCGGCGCAGTGAAGTTCATTCGCTTTCCTTCCGATCGATGAGTTCAAACATTATTACAGGACCAGTGACGGAAAGTAAAGCATATTTCTGAAGCCAAATAATGTTAACCTTCAGAAACACTTTAGCCCACAGTTTAGACTCTGTTCCCGTGTGTTTCGTGGCAAAACTCCTACATCGACGACGGCGACAATCAAGACCTGTCATCGAAAGCGAAGATCGTGCTCAGATCGCGCTCTCCAACATCTTGCACCGGACCGAACTGAGAACGCGGAACGCGAAAAGAAGACCACGCTAAAGAAGCCAGCGCTTGCAACGTCTTCTTCGACCGAACAACAGAGAAGAGGTCGTTCTGAAAGGCGTCCCCCGTTTTTTTTGTTTTCTTATGCGCTCCGCCGCGGTCCGTGGTCCGCGGGTTTTTTATACGCGGCTGACTGCCCTCGGAGAGACGATGACAGCCAAATTTGGGAGGAACAAAGCATACACACACCAGCACAGAGAGCACAAAAGTAGAACGTGAAGAAGATGCAAAAACTGCGCGCCCGAAACCCGTTTGCGGGCCGTGCATCGTTAATCCTTGACGAACAGCAGCAGCATAGAACGGGGAAACGGCGCGCGCGTTGAAAGCAAAAGGAAGAAAGGCAACACCATCAGCCTCCACAACCCACCGCCTCCCCCCACTGGTTGGCCACCGGCAGAGAGTGAGAAGGTTCGGTTGCGATTTTTGGGGCGGTTTTCTTAAGGCTTCGCTTCGCTGGAACGAACCATCATGCACCAGGAGGCCATCCTTTCCTCGACAGCAACTGATCAGCATGCAGTCCGGAACCCAGAACGTTCGTTCCGTCGGCCATTTTTATAGTTCAGCCCAAGAGAAAGTGCTGCTATTTCTCTGCGGGATCGGATCGGAGCCCCAAGCAGTAACGAAGACTATCCAAAGGAACACGATCGCACACGATCTCACGAAGAAGATGACCAGTGAGCGTGTTAAATGGTTGTTATCACTAGGGAAAAGATTACGAACCCCATTGGACATCATTTAATGGGATTTTGTTATCTCATCCGAAAACAAGGAGGAGAACACATGTGAACGGGACTCAATTTTGAAGACGTCAAATCGTTTGTCACATCAATTCTGCTTTTATTGGTTTATTCGAGCGTTCGAAGGTTAGATAAGCGCCTTGGTGAGTCAGGATCGTGCTTGGGACAACTTTTACAATAAAATAATATCCCCAAAAGATGCATCCTCTTAAATCTTAATAGAAATTTGCGTCCAAGTCCAGCTAGTCTGCTGACGTGAGAAGTTGGGAAACTTTCGAATCTTTTCGAACGCGCAAAAGATTGCGAAATTGGCTAGCCATGTTCCACTTCCCTTGGGACTGTCACCATATACACAACATCTTGGTTTAGCATTCGCACACAAAATGGGCGCCGCGAAATTTGCACGCTGCGCTGGAATATATTGGCCGACAAGCGCCGACAATCGGTTGTTATTTTTGTGTTGTTTTTTACTACGATTAGAAACTCGAACCATTTGGTCGTGGTTCATTTTTTGCTTCTTTTGCGAAAATTTACCATTTTTCGAGCCGCTCGCTGCTTGAATATTCGGTAAGATAAATGCAAAAGTTTAATATGCCAACGAATTCATTTCCGTTTGCCGCCCGCGGTTCGCGGTGCGGCGATAAGCCCACCTCAAAAAGGACCGGCGACGGCGACGGCGGCGGCGGCGACGGCAGCGGTGACCGGCAGAACACCCGCCACAACCTCCACCCCAGGGGTTCCCGCCGGCCATCACAACCGGTTTGTGCGGTTTGTTTTTTTTCCCTCTTTTATTTTCATTCGACCGTTCTTTCTTGCCTGCCTGCCTTCCCGAAGCATTTGTCGCAATATTCTTTAATTTTTCTTTTTTTTCGACTTCAATTCGTCTCGGCGGCGTGTGTGCGTCGTCGTGCGTGTCTGGAAGGGATCGGTCGGTCATCGGTCTTTTCGGCCGCCGCGGTCTCCGCGGCGGCGGACGGGGAAGCAGCCGAATAAGCGATAAACGGAGGAGCAAAACAACGTTCGAAAGAAGAAGAGAGAAGGAAGGACAAAAAAACACAACGAAACCAGCGACCAACAAGCGCCAAAAAATAGAACCGCCGCCGCCGTGCGCGCGCGAAGCCACTCCGTGGACGGACGGACGGTGTTCCCCCAAGAAAACGAAAACGAAGGCTCAACGAAGTCCCCGGGAAACGGGAACACAGCACGACGCACAAGACACCGCACCGGGCCCAACAAACCCGCGAGGCCCCGCGAACCTGAGAAACGGTGAACCATTCACAACCACACACACACACACACATGCTGGGCGCGCATATGCAGAGCCTCGAGGACCCGACCTCCGGCGGCCGCGGCGAAAGGCGGTAGAATATTAACGTTGAAATAACCGACCGAAAAAAAAAACGCCAAGACACGCCGCCAAGAAACGAAAATACGATCGCGTTTCGGCCAAAGAGCGCGCGCGACACATCGACAGACGACGGAGGTCCGGAACGCACACACACACACACCGCCGCCGTGACCGCCGTCGTCAGAAAGCGTCTTCAGATCTTCAGACCAACTGCACGGACCCTTTCGCCGCACGCCCTAACCCTATCGTCTCGCGGCGGTACGCGAGACGCGACGACATTGGTCGGCGGCCCCATGCGGTGTGTTTTATTGGATCTTCCCCGACCGGCAACACAGCATATGGGTCAATAAGTGGTCAAGCGGCGTGTGTCCAAAGGGACGCACTCTGTCTCTCAATGAGGGCTCCGTAAGGTCTGGTAATTAGTCTACTTTTCCAATCGCTTTATTAAAATAATTTCCAAATGTTGATGAAAATGCTGGTTGTTTTGTTTAACAATGTTAGGACCGAGTAGACATCATTCCGGTGGCGATCACTCCGTTAAAAGGGTTCGCAATGTCACAGGATTCGAAATCTACGGACGAACCACATCTCTGACGTAATTAATCCGGAAATTAAGCAGGCGACTGCCGCGGATTGTGAAGGTAGCGAAGGTTCGAAATTGAAGTACAATCAGCTTCCGCCAACTGGTTAACATTTTTATGTTACTATTTGCACCAAGGCCGATTATATGTATTTTTTTCTAGGTTTATAGATATCACACCGTGCTTAAATCCAATCCATGTCAGCGCCACTTGACTCGTACCGCTCCTATAATTCCGACAAATCGAACCATTAACTAAAGTCTGCAGACATACCATTGACGCGTTAAGGTCTCCTAAATTACGAAATTAAATAATTTATAATCGGACGAACCTAAAAGAAATTCCAATCGAGCTCCAAAACGCGTTAGCTTTGCCACTTATTAACCAACCCACCGACCAACCGACCGGCCCACCATCCGGAGCGGCCGGCCTGTTCGGTTCGACGATCGTCAAAAGAGCATCCACCCGTGGACGACACCACACACAGTCGTCTTTCGCCCGTCAAGTACGAGTACGGAAAAAAAGGAAAAGCAAAACGCCAAATAGCAGCAGCAGCAGCAGCCGCTGTCTTCACCGATTCTCTCGGCAGCAGCTCGTAGCATCCCTCACCGGCCTCACGCCCGCGCCCGCAATGGGGTGTGTGCAGACGGACGCGGCGGACGGACGGACGGACAGACACACAGAATAATGCAGGCTGCACACATAATACCACACACACGCACGCGGCGTATTTTTATCTCGCTTCCGATCGTCCGTCTGACGTTTCTCGCGGTCCGCGGGCGCGCCCTGCTCTCGCTCCCGCTGTGTTGCTCTCTCGCTCTCTGACACATAGTCGACGACGCAGAGGGCGCGACACGAAAGTACGCGCGCGCGCGCGCGGGACCGACATTTGCCCAAAAATTGGCAAAAGCCACACACAATAGTCTAACTCCAAACTGTTCTCAAACTTCAAGCAAATATAGTGCGCTGGTCAGAGTTAGAATCGATCTACGCACTTGTCTGGCATCAGCTTATTGGCTGTCAAAAATGCATTTAATATGTACCGAAACGAACAAAATGATCGAGTGTTCGTGAGTTAGTGAATCAAAACTGTGATCGTGGACACTTGCAGTTATTGTGATCAGTTCGATAATTGAACTTCTCACCATAAGACGCAAATCGGGTACTACTACCTTCTGAGCCACTGACTGGCAGTTGATAAATAGCAAGTGTAGATCAGCAGCAATAATGTAGATGCTTTGGTAATCCTCCGGGACAACTCCAATTTCCAATGAAGTCCCGGACCCTGCGCATTAGATCGAATCACTCAAACCTTTCACACTTTCAAAGCCATTTGCGTAGCACATAGTAATAACTTACTCGGCCAACAATACAAAAGAAAATCTACTTCTGATCCAGTTACCAAGTAACTGCTACCCCTCTCGAGGTAATTTATTTATGTTCAGTTTGTTGTTGTTGAATTTTAAAATTGTGTTGTGAAGCTGAAACTGGGCAGATCATTGTTTCATTCGTCTTTCACTATCGGATCGCTTTATCCCCCAAAAGATGAGCGAATTAGAGTACTAGCGGGATAATTTTGTGGAACTAACTGTCTACGGACAAAACATGGTCCCTGATACGAAATTTTCGAAGCTATCCCTAGCGTTAATTGCCAACGTCTGTTTTGATGCTTTCGTGATGCGGTCATTTGTCGCTCCAGGATAAGCGACGCGATTTATGGTGCATTTGGTGAGATCAGCTCAGAGTTATCCGTTACGAAGTTATCCATTATCCATCAACAAAACAATCGCCTAATACTTTTCATAGGTACAACAGTTGGCGTTGAAGACAAAACGGATTTTTGGGGATATAAGTTTGCAATGGCGGCCGTGTGATGCCTCAAACAAATCTCCGCGCGATCCGCGGTTCTCCCCACCGGGTTGAGTGTGTGGTGTTTCTATTCGTTTTTTTTTCTTCTTCTGGGCCTTTTGACGATGTGTCTGTCTCGCTGCTGCACGATCCTCCCCGCGGGTGTTGCGATGGCGAAGATGGTTTTGCACTCGATCGCCGGCACCAAAAAAGCCAACCAACACCACCACGACCAGCCAACATCACCACCGGAAGGTCGGCCGGATCCCGGTTTTCTCGTGGCTGCCGTCCGTGTGCGTGCAATTCGTGTGATCACCACCACACCCAAAGATCGCGGTCGGCCGCGAGTCGCCGCGAAGTTTTTGCGTCGCTTCGCGCCGTAAAACGTGGTGTTGCAGTAGCCGCAGAGAAGAAGCGAGCAAAATGAGAGCGAACGGAACCAAGTTTTTGGTCGTGCCAAAATTGCTTTACACCGGTGTGTTGCTTATCTACACAAGACACCGTGATGATGATCAACTCCCCAAACTTATCGCCACCGAAAATGGGAGGTGAATGTGGATCGCCTTTTTCTTTTAGTTTGATAATGAGCAAATGAATATGTTTAAAGACAAACACCGATTTGATTGATGTTTGAAGAGAGAAACTAGGTGAAAGGCGCACCTCTCCACGGTGGAAGTTAGACGCTATAATCCGCAACGGCAGTGTGCCTTAAAATCGCCGATGGACAAACCAATCTAATGACACGCTCCAAATAAGACCGAATATATGGGACGACGGGATGGCTGCCCCGTAGTACAGGGACGATAAACGATCGCTTACCATCCGCCCCAGCGATCCGTGAAAAGCGCGATGTTTTATGTGCAATTGTAATTTTTACATCCGTGGCCAACAAAAAATGTCGCTGTCGCTTTTCGCGGTGGTCAGCGAACCAAGAGTCGGCGGGGGAAAACCAACGCCGTTAAACGCCGCCTTGCTACATTATCGGACGACTTATTTTGGGAAAACCGCGAATTGGGACTGCGCGCGACATTGCGGCGTCGGAGTGAACAGCAAAAAAAAAGACGAATTTTTTCGAACAAGTATGATTTATCGCACTAATGTTGGGGGGCCCTGATGTATATTTATTCCCTTAATCTCTTTTCCCAGAAATGCAAATCGTCGTCGGCCCGTTGGTTACGTGAAAAGCGCGCGCGGCTTTCGTGCGGCGACCCCGTGAGGAAAATGCATCGATCGACGGCAACGATGGCGACGACGAAGAGACCGAGAGTGAAGAAGGTAAGTGTATCGTAAATTTCGCGCGCGCAACGAAAATTCCACTCGCAGAGCGTCAAGTTCATGTCTTCACTTCATTTACCGCACGCGCTCTCTCTCTCTCTCTCTCTTTCGATCCGCCCCGGATGTGCTGCGTGGTGGTGATCCCTCTCTGTCGTGCGGGAAAATTCTATATTTAGCAAATGTGTCAAAAAATTCCACCACCCTCAACTGCAAACCTCCCGCCGCACACCCACGTTCGTCGCATTTTCCACGCTCTCTGCCCGGCTCCGCGCGCGCGTTGTGAAGAGAAGTGCAAAACAACTTCAGCCAGCCAGCCAGCGAACGTATCGTGTACTTTCGTTTCCCATTTTCCTGAGGCGTCTTCTTGCTCACTTTCGATCTGCCGTGGCCCGAAACGCGAGATCAGTGCCGCTGAGCCACGGCGGCCCAATGAGTCGCTTGGAAGACCAGTCCAGACGTTCGAGAGTCCAAGCAGCTGGGCTGGGTGTTGTAGATCTTGTACAGACAAACTATAAGAGCAGCGCAGATTCGCAGACCTCTAGAATTTGTGTCCTCGAAATAAAATTGTAAAAATATTTGTATTGTAAATTAATGGTATTAATAATTACAACAATTTACCGATTCGTTTGGCCACATATCGGGGGACTGCGGTAATATAGTGTGGCGGCTCTCGCGGCTTTTGCCTGATTTTCCACCAGTTTTTAAGGACACTCTGAACCACCTTCACTAACCATGCAAAAAATTCGTCAATGAAGCAACGGATGTTCCAAGAAAGCGATGTAAATCGATGACCGCACCACATCGACAAATATTTCCAAAAATGCATCAAGACACAAACCGAAAGAAGCGTATTAGCTCTACAAAATTTAAATTAAGTTATAGTGACCAACGAAAGCTAACGGAGATTTCCTCCCAGCTACGGGGTTTGATCATTTTTGAGTCAAAATCATGAAGCGGAATAACACATAGGCTGAAAATTCTCGAGCCTAACCCATAAATAGGGCTGGTCTTATTGCACTCCCCACTTTTTCAATTAGCTTCAAACGAAAGCTGTTGAAAATTCATGATATGCGAAGGTGCTGATGCGATGATGATGCTTTTAGTTATTTTCAGAACCATGGGTCAAAAGCTTAATTTTACACTGCTTCTTGATGGGACAAAATACCGTTCAAGCGAAAAAAATTGCTTGAAAAGTGTTACAAGAACTCCGCTCCATCATAAACAACAATAAAACGTTGGTTTGCTACTTCAAACGTGGTCGAAGAGACAACGACGATGCAGAACGCAGTGGACGTCCAAATGATGTGAAAACACCAGAAAATATTAAAAATATTCACAAAATCGTTTTGAATGATCGAAAAGTGAAGGAACCGGATGCTGACAACAATGTTTACAAAAAGATATCAGAAGAACGTGTTGGCTTTATGTTGCATAAGCATTTGAGTATGAGATAGCTCTGTTGAAAGTGGCTTCCGCGTTCGCTCACTTTTGATCAAAAACAAGAACGTGTTGACCAACAGTGAATATTATATGGCTTTATTGGGTATGAATTGTATTTCAAATTGCTCTCGCATGCACCGTTTTTCCGGAGATTTGGCTCCCAGCGACTACTAGCTATTCGCAGATCTCAAAAAAATGATCATCGGTGAGAAACTTCGGTCGAAAAAAGAGTTTATGGCTAAAACTGAGGCCTCCTGAAGCCTAAACTGAGGCCGAGGCAAAAGATAAATCGTTCTACATAACATAACACATAAATGTGGTTCTATTTAACATTTGGAGTTGTAAACCGATTCAGATTCATTAAAGATTCAGCTGAGAACCCCTCCGCTAACATATCAACAGTTGCCGAAAAAGATTAAATTCTCCACCGTGAACTAACTCGCTGGGCACACGAGATGACAAACCATGTAGTATGGGCGCCTGCCTAAGGGCGTGCGTCGCACGACGGGCACGAAGGCGTGCGATGTGATTGAACTCACAGAAATCTCGTTGGCGTTGAAGCTGCGTGCCGCGAGAACACGACCCCGCGAGAGACAGCGAGAGAAACAGGAGCAAACTGCCAGCCAACAACAAACAAACGCAATGCCGCCGCACTCTTCAGGACGACGGCGGCTACGGCGGCGGCGGCGGTGGCGGTGTTTAGCAAAAGTTTGTTTTCTGATTAGAGTAAGACGTGCCCCGGAGACGGTGTCGGCGCGGAGCGCGTGAAGCAGCGCCGCCGGGCGCCCGTATTTATTGTGGATTTGTTGTTGTGTCTACAACTGTCTTAGCGAATTCCATAACATCGTTGTCGCGGCGCTCTCACGGCATGCACGGGTTGCGATGGTGATGGTGCGATCGACCGTCACCATCACGGTCACCACGATCACCGCACGATCACAATCCCCCCCCACCCGGTCGTCGTAGGCGATAGATTGCGGCGAAACGCAGCGCGGTCCTTGCCAGCAGCAGTAACAACGGCGAACGCACTTGGCAAACTCCGGCACACAACGCGGCACAAACAACAACAAAAAATAGAAGTTATTCGAACAACAAAGTATGGCGGCGGCGGTCCGCGATAGAGATAGGGCGGCGTCCGAAACCGTTCGGTAATGGCGTGGCGTGGCGCGGCCTTCTCTAGGACGCGCCGCGGGTGAAACAACGACCTTTACATCACTCTCGATTTTTTTTTTATTTGGCCCCACACACACACACGGACACACACGAGGGCGGGCACATGCGTTATGTTTTTGCGCACCACAACGCAACCCAAAGCCGCCGCCACCGCTAATAATGTTGTTCACACTTTCGTCGGTCAATTCGATCGATCGACAACAACAAGGCTTGCTTCTTCCTCCACCTGTGTGTGTGTGTTTGATAGTCGTGAAAATCAAATGGCACGAACATCGGACACCGGCAACCCATGTAGCGTGCGCCATCGGTTCTGGGGGTGTGTGATTTGAAATTGATTCGCGTTATCCGCGGTCGGTGGTGGTGGCGGTGCAGGCAGGTTGTCGAGGTGTCGACATTTTCGCCAACAAGCGCCAAACCCCCGGGTGGGGTAACACTAGCCCCACAAACCCTCCCTTAGCCACCCGCGTTTGGCAGGCAAAACGAAGCGGATGACGAAACCCGTCGCGAACCTCCTTCACCGATCAGCAAGCGAAAGCCACACCGGGCTCAATCAAACGATAGAAAGAGAGAAAACGATCTAAATCTAAAATACACACTCACGCACACATGCGCACATAGAATAAACAAAAACACATTCCAGTTGGGGAAAAACAACAGACGCGCCAAAATCGTGCTGAAGGTCAACCTGCTCTATGGAGCAGGACGAAGCAAAAGAGATGCCAAGTGCTGCCGAGACAGAGAGCGAGTGGTGGGCGAGTTCCGAAAAGCGCGTCACTGCAATTCACGCAGGTCCGGATCACGAGGGTAGAAAAAGAAAAGGGCGGGCGCGCTCTCGTAGTGCTAATCAGTCACCCACCCAACATAAAACAACAGACCCACGGCCCCCCAGCAATCAATCCTGGCATTGCGCCATCCGCGGTGTGTAATGTCACAACATAAATGAATTGGTCCGAAGCGATGCCCGGGGATGTCGGGCAAAACTTTTAACAAGAAGCGGAAAATTGTGCGTCGGTGGTCAGCCGGACACCAACCACTGTTGGTGCCATCCAGTGGTGTGTGTGCCGGCTTCGTGGCCGTAATCAACCAATTGACGGAACCTGGACACACGAACAGACACACATCGGCACTGCGCAGATCGTTGGCAATGGTCCATCCGAACGGCGGCTGACCGGAAGCAGATGCATTGGGCGAACGGGAAATGATCGCTCTACACGTTGCGCGCGTTCGTTGCACATTTGCGGAGTGTTTCAATAACGGGGAAAAAGTGCGGAATGTGCAGGCATCAACCCAAAAGAAACATGACGCAAGCGACGAAACACACAGTGACAGTGAGTAAAATTGCGTGAAGAAATTAGAAGAAAACATAAAGGAACATCTTCTTTCCATAATTTGGCATCACAACCGTCGAGCAGGCTTGGCTTGCGATAGGATGTAATCCCTCCACCGCTCGCGATTGGTGGCGCCTTCGTCCACCATTCTGTTTTCCTGGCCCGGCTTTAGCATCGCAGTCTAGCATACTGTCTCGCCCATCTCACAAACGGGGCCTTTGTCTCCGTGGACGGTCTGCCATTCTCTTGACATGACCAGCCCACCGTGGCCTGGCGAGACGTATACGAAGCACGGCCGTCTTAAGTGCATACAGCCAGCTATTGTAGCGGCTTCTCCAATGTTCCTCCACACATAAGGGGTCAAAAATCAACCTGAGCTTCTTCTAAGAGGATTTGGTCAGTTTTGGTCGACGGTCGCGACACGAGATGTGAGCGAAATAATTTCCTCTGACTGTTTAATGATCTGCCGCCTGCTAGCACCCTAACGCGAATCTTGTCCCTTGTTGCCCTTTGACTCTAGATAGATGAAGCCCTAGATCCCTTTGTACGGCCCCGGCTACGCCGTAGAGCCTTCGACCTAGAGCAACATATTTTCACCATTACGCAAAGCAGTTGTAGATCTGAATTGCATATAAAAGGTAGAAGGTAAAAGCCAAAAAAGAGTAAAATAAAAAAAAACCCCACAAAAAATCGTATGACTACCGTAATGAAAGTATTGACCGTCGGTAGCTACTATTTTCTGCCATCTTTTAGGTAGTTCCTCAATTCCGCTGTCGATAGAACTTCTTATCTTTTCTAGCGATCCGCTCAGAGACCAATTTTTCTAAAACTTTTATAATAAGTTAACCCCTGTGCTGCCAAATAGATACTCATGTAACGGAACAAATACTAGTCCGAAAGAGCAACATCTGGTGAATACAGCGGGGCTGTTAACAGTTCTCACCCGATATTTTCGAGACAGGTTTTGCGATGTGGGGTCGAGCGTTGTCATGTTGAAAAATCATCTTATCACATTCTCGTCGTTTTATGGTCAAAGCTTTGGTTAAAATGCATGAATTGTTGTCGATATCGTTGTCCATCAATAATTTCATTAGGTTTTAAAAGCTCACAGTACACCACACCACACCATATCCAACCATATGCACAGCATAACCTTCGCGCAGTGAATATTTTGCTTTGGTTGCCATGGACCTGGTTCACCAAGCTGTATCCAGGCCTTTTTGCGAGTAGGATTCTCGTAATAATTCCACTTTTCATCGATGACCCTCCCCATCGCGAGTTATGAGTCAAGAGAACATAAAAAGTGTTTCCCTGGCGTACACAATTTGCCAAATCA
The DNA here is from genome assembly GCF_943734635.1 of Anopheles cruzii. Taxonomy (NCBI): domain Eukaryota; kingdom Metazoa; phylum Arthropoda; class Insecta; order Diptera; family Culicidae; genus Anopheles; species Anopheles cruzii. The sequence goes on from NC_069145.1 coordinate 64,554,844, forward strand.
TCTCATCGGCGATAACAGACCACCAATGATAAAAAACTAAAAGCCCCATCAATCTCGCTCCGCAGACCCGCCGAACACACAAACCACCGTTGTTATCGTTATCGGGGAATGATGGTTATGCCGGAGACAGGATGAAGTTCACGGCAAAGCGCGTGTGTGTGTCCAAGTCAATGAGGGTAAAACAAATGTTGACATTTCACTAGCCAAACGGGCACTTCGTCTGGCAGCAAATGAATTACGCGATCAACTCGAGCAGCCCGAAACATTCATCGAATTTCTAGGCGGCGAAACAAGACATGGCGGGGAACATGCCTTTTTCATTGCGTTTGCTACTTATGCTGCCGCCCCCATGCAACGGCCACACCTGGAACACCGGACCGGGGAAGACGTGCCCCACGGTCGGGCCGCGACAGTCTACCTCGTCGTCTGGTGAGTTGGGTGGGGCCCAACACTGGTGTGGTGGCAGACAGGTCAGACAGCAGAGCGCCGCCGACCGTGACCGGTAGACGCGAGCCACGAGTGACGGTGAAAACGGTGAAGTTCGGTGGCACCGGAGCACGCCCCAAACTACGCAAGAGGCGCACCAGCGGATGCGCAGCAACCACCGAGTCCCTCTTCGTGGGCGCGCGTTTTTCTTCGTTGGCCGTTGGCTGTTGTTCGTGACTCCTCCGCAGATTTGGCCGACCTTGGGCAGCAGCAACTCCGGTGCTTACACCAAACTGCGCTTGATAAGCTGCGAGCTGCAGCTTGCAGTTTATAAAAATAGCCCAGCCCGGCACCACCACGTATTGTATCGCTTCCCGTGGCGCAAAAATATACTTCTCGCGGTTCAACGATAACACGGAGAGTTGACTCATCGGCGGTCAATGCGAAAATGTGACTTGTGACTCCAAGCGAAACCGAAACGATCCACAAGTGTAAGGGTGCTCAAGATTTTGGACGGGGCTAAAAAATCCGCGGCGTGTATTAATGTCACGATTACCACCAACCGGGAAATAGGCTGTCAACGGGCAAACAAACGGTGATCCATTCCACTCATAAAACGCCGCTCGCGATGGAATTTTCTTTCTCTTCTGCTGTTTGCGTCAAACAGCGGGCTATTCTTATTCTTTAACTCGTTCACCGCATCCCCCACCGGACCCGGTCGACTGCGTGACGCACTTAGGGCCCGCGTCAAGTTGCTGACATCAGTAAGCAAAACATACACACACGCCAAAAACAAAAAAAAGACCCACACGCCAGTCAGCCCCCGCCAAGAGACTTGCGCGGCGCACACACGTTTTATCGCAAGAACAGAGCAGCGCACGTCTGCGTCTGCAAGCGATGTGTCTTCCGCCGGGCGACGGAATGTGGTGCAAAAAAGTGATTCACAAACCAACGTCAGCGCGGGAGCAAAGAGTCTGGCCCAAGACGACGGAAGCGCGGAACCGCCACACAAGGGGAACATCTGAACATCTCGGATGGTAAATAAACACACTGGCAGCCGTGATCGGTGTGGTGGTGGTGCCGCGCGTCAGAAATGGATGGGACAAGAATTTCTGTCGTCAGCGATTGTTTATAAGCGCTGGGCGGCTGGAGGAGGGTCTGAAGCACCCCTACGAAGTATTGTTGTTGAATGCGAGGTTGAATATTTATGTTTGGCAGGCGATTGAGCCTCGGCGGACGAAAGTGCTGATTCAAATGGGCGCGCGCAACCATCACAGCACTTCAAAAGTGCAAAATTAACAGAATCATCCATCGTTTGTCGCGCCAAAAAGGTACAGGAGATAAGATAACAGCGAGACACCGAAGCGACGGGAATCGTTTATGGACCGATAACGGACCTAATGGTCGTCCTAAATGTGCAAGACGAAGCATATAGGTTAGGTCGTCGCAAGGGCTCACCTTTCGTCTCGCGATCCACAGCTCGCGCTCGTACTCGGCCAGCTCCTGCTCGATCTCGCGCTCCTTGTGCCAGATCTTCTTCAGTATCTGCGTGTGCTCCTCGCGGTTCTTATCACTGTCCAGCACGTGTATGTACAGCCGCCAGTAGCTGGAATCGAACCCCCAGTGGCAGGTGCGGATCTCCTGCGGCTCGTGCTGGTGGCAGACGAACTTCTGGGGCGAGTACATGCCGTGGCACTCGCAGCACTCGATGCAGGCCGGCTCGTCGTAGCTGTACAGCTCCGGCGTCATGATGCCCTCGCACTTGCCGAAGCACCGGTGGTACACCCGGAACGACCCCGAGCCCATCCCGCCCAGCCCGGCGCCCCCTTTGCCCGTCGGCCGCAGGTCCTGGGCCTGGTGCAGCAGCGAGCTGCACAGGCGCTCCGCGTTCGTGCGCGTGATCAGCCCGCACGTTTTGGCCGTGTCCGGGATGATGTTGGCCCGCTTGAACTCCTGCAGCTGCTGGTCGGTGCAGTTGTACAGGTAGATCATCAGCTCCTGGATGCTGCGGTTAATCTGCTCCACGCTAAAGTCCATCAGGATGTTGTTGAAGATCTGCGGCAAACAGAGCCGCATCTCGCCGCCAAGCAGAAAGCATCCGATCCGTTTGCCCTCCAGCACGGTCATGTTCACGATGCCGCAATCAGGATCGGGCGTGGTCATGATGGGGACGGCCGGGACCGGTGGCAAAATCGGTGGCGGTGGAACGCCCAGCCCCGCCATCGCCGATGGGACGATCGACGTGAGGCGCTGCTGCTGGTGTGGCGGGGACTGCCGCTCGTCGTCATGATGGTGGTGGTGATGTCCACTAGCGGCAGCGTGTTCCGGCGTCGTGGACCGTCCGATCGAGCCGGCACTCTTGCTCGGGTGCACCAACGACAGCCCCGGACCGTGCAGACTCTTGGGCGCCTTGTCCTGGTACGTTTTCAGCACCGACATCACGTGCGGTGGCGGTATGTATTCCGTCATTTTGCACGCCGTCTCCTGCTGCTGCTGCTGCTGCTTACTAACTCTAACTTAACCTCACTTTTCACGCTCCTTCACGTCGTTCGTCGTTGTTGGCTTTCGTATCCCGGCAAACCCGGGTGGAACCCGGGGCCTCGATTGGGCGTCGCTTTTCTGGGCACCGGACACAACTCTCTATTCGCGAATCACTCGGCTCGGCACATATCGCGGCTACACCCTCCTCACGGAGCCTCTGGGCCCTCTTTCTCTAGGCGTACAAAGCACCACGGCGATGGCCAAGCCCGAGACGGGCCATCTGAACCATTTCAACCGAACGGAGACGACACCGAACCATTCCTATTTTTCTGCAATTCCCAAACGTGGTGTGCGTTACACGCACACACACATTACCACGCGGTGGATGCACAACAATGCGTCACAACACACCCGGTGGACCTTCCACTGCCCTGGCTGGCCAGATCCGCTGGCGGCGCACACCGGATGATGAACGCGATGCACAATATTTTTGCAGCGAACGTGCGCGCACACACACGGGCACGGACACGGGAACGGATACTCGGAGCACACGTTTTATTTTTGAACTTCGCTTCGCTCGCCACCAAAAACCGCGACACGACGCGCGACACACTCGCGGTCGCCGAAAACGGGGGAAGAAAAAAACCACCAAATCACACACCACGCACACACACAGCACTATCGCGCGCGCGCGCGCGCGGGGCCCGCGGCCTACTCCTGTGTGTTACACACGTGTGCGCGCTCCGTTTCACGGCCTTTCTGCTTTCATTTCGCTTGATCCTCCATTTTTTTTATTTTCTTGCCCCTGTGCTTTTCGACGCCGATTTTCGATTATTATTTGCACACCACGTCGCCGTCCGCACCTAGAAAGATCCGTTCCGTGGTGAGAAGGACCAGTCTCCAGTCGACGCACTTCAACGCAGCACTATCGCTTTTATATGGCAGAGTTTCTCTCTCCCCTTCAACGCTCCCGGCGTGTTACTTCGAACGCAAGTTCCGGCCAGTTCCGGCGGGCCTTCCGGCTAGCGTTCCAGAGCACGTGTCGATATCGAATCGCCATCACACCACCGCGCTGGTTCGTGGTGAGAAAGGGTAAACATCATCTCGCGCCGTCATCAACTCCGCATCGCTCATCGGTCATCCGCCGTTGCGATGCAACACAACAAATGGCGGCGCTGACAGTTTTCGGCCAATTCGACGGCACCAATGCTGCCATCGTCGCTCGCTGCGGTCGTCATCGATCACTCCGTCGGGCTGCTGGTGCAGTGGCGCGTCCAGCGATGCACAGTTCAAATTTCAATGTCAAAACAAATACACACACACACATGCGGCGACCACCAGCGGGCACCGGAAACTTTGATCCCGCGCTAATCCGAGACCACCGCGTACGTATTGATGTGCTGCTGCTGCTGCTGCTGCTGCTTCTGCTGCTGTTTGCGAATTGTGACAACGGCTTCCTCGCCTTACCCACACACAGACACAGGGGCGGCGGTGCACTTACGCAACACAATCACCATCATCCCCTATATTGGCCCGTCTGTCGGTCGTCTGGCTGGGGTGGCTCGATGAGATAGTGCCGCCGTCGCGCGGATGATGATGCTGATACGGGCGGGCAGAAGAGCACCGTCGCGCTCGCTCTCGTTCTCGCACACCGCGCGCACCCCGAAAATCGCTCCAACCTGTCTCAGGCGCGTCGCAGCGGAGTCTGGCTTCTTTCGCTCTCTCTCTTTCACTCGCTCGCTCTCTGTCACTCACTCACGATGGGCACACTTCTTTTGGGCTCTTGCGAAACAATTAACCCTCCTCTTTCGCGCACACACACCGGCACACCCGCGGCCAAAAATTGCACACTTCCGGCGAACTTTCTTGCGGAGAGAAAATGGCGATCTCGGTGAGGCCGTCACCGTCGTGTCGATGCGCGGCTAGCAAGGGGCGGCGGCGGTCATCTTAGCTACGGTCCGACCGCGGAGACGTTGTGCCGCCGCCGTCACCGCGCTGTTCTCGCGGCGGCGGCCGTCCGTGGGATGGGTGTGTGAGTGTGTGCCCCGCGCGCCACGCTTGTGTTGTTTTCGTGGTTTTGCGTGTCACTCCCCGAGGGACACACGCACACGCAACTCTTTTCTCACGCTGGACGGTTCCGCTTTCCCGGGGGCGAGTTTCGTGCCGTAGAGTGCGCCGTACTGCTTTACTACCACAGTCTGTGAATGGGATATCCTGGGATATGGCCACGGAATCTGGGAGTCGTTCTGCGTGAACGATTAAATGAAGAAAAAATGATACACACGCAAAACCGCACGGCGGAGACGCAGACACCGTCTCTCGCTCACTCTCTCGCTCTCACACTCCGGTCCGATCGATGGACCCGATTCAACCCGAAAATCCCGAATACTTTGTGCGCGCGAGAGCGCCAACTACCGCGACAAACGCCAAACAACGACTTCTCGAAAATAGACGGACTCGCGAAGAACTGAGTGAAACTGTGAAAAGTTCACCATGCGCCAATCGGCCAATTTCTGGGTTTAGCTGGGAATACCTGACTTTGAATTGGTCGAACCCGACCGTCGGGCCGAACGTTTCCGAAGTCTAGCCTTTGCTTCGTTTTACGCACGCGCCGGGAAACGGTGAGCACCGGCACTCGCCGTTACAATTTCGACCGGGGAGTGGCACTCGCAACGAGTGAGACCCACCACTCACCGCCAGCGTGATGCGAAATTCGCGTTTTCGAACACAAACAGTTGAAAACGAATTCTCGCAGTTACTTAAACGGCTGAGTTTATATTTCGACTGGATATCAGCGGATCAGGAACGCAACAAGACATTTATTTATTTATATTGATATTGTGGCTCAACGGGCAATGAAGCCTAACTAAGCTCTATAACTAACATAGGACGACATTGGAACACGCATTAGTAGTCAACGGGGACGAACAAAACCAATACGATCGCGAAACACTGTTAGATTAATGTCAAAGTCAGAGCAATCGAATACAGAGTTGAAATGTCGGATGGCACTCGTCAGCGGTTCATTATACCCGTACCCGGATCGACTTCGACGTTCGGCAAGGAACTGCGAACATCGAAGCGGCCTCATAGGCAAGACAACATATAATTGCGAGAGTAGGCTCGGCGTGTTGATCTTCGCCAGCAGCAGTCCCGCAATAAAGCAGCTCTGGGACACACGCCGCCTGTGCATCAGAGGCTCGATCCCAAGAAGAAGACATCTAGCGTTGTAGTCGGGAAACGTGTCATTTGCGGTCCATGGTAACGCCCGTATGGCAAAGCGAGTGAATCGTCGTTGGATTCGTTCTATACGGTCAATTGCCTTTGTGACCTTTGTGAGTCGCGGGACACTACACGATGGTGCCAAATTCAAGTATGGGCCGAACGATGGCGCAGAACACTGCTTTTAAGCAAATAGGGTCGTCGAAGTCGCTGGACATCCTCATCAACACATCTAGCGAGCAATTGGCCTTTTTAATGGCGTAATCGATATGTTCCTTGAACGTCAAGTGGCCATCGAGGAGAACCCCAAGATCGCGCACCAGCACCGCACCAGAAAGGTTGCTGGTCGTGCGATATAGATCGTAGGTTTTCCGTTTCTCCGGATCCGTTCGCGTTTCAAACCCATTACCGAGAACCTTAAACACTTCCATTGTCCCGGGGGTCTTGTTTTGTCCGGCTTAAGCTGTTGAGCCGGCTTCTTGCAACATTTCTTTACTTCCGAGTCCGGTGCTTCTTGTAAAACCCGGTCCCGAGCACCTTGTCCCGTTGACGGACTGCGATCCATCCGTCTTGAAGCGTTTTGACAACATTCCCGCCTCCGGCAGTGGATTCAGATTTTGTGACTTTCTGAGCAGCTTTTCTGCTTTTGCCAGATTTCCCGCGGTCAGTGCGGCATTGTTTCGTAAAGCACTTTCTGCGGATCGTAACTGTGTGTGTTGCAATTGTCGCCGAAATGTGATTGTTACCCGTGTCCTTAAGGAGAAGTAATGTAAGATTTATTTATTTATACGAGCGAGTGGTTTGTAAAAATAAATACCTACTACATTCTGTTACACGCACAGGCTCGCAGCTTCGTTTGGCCAACGATTCCGCTGGGTCTCATGGGAAGCTCCGCAGTCAAAACGAATTAAAAGGCTTGCCAGCAAATCGGCCATCCTTTCCGTCGGCGAAGCTGCTGATTGTCTCTGAAAGTTTTCAAACCAATTCTACGATACATTTCGTCAGGAATTACTTAACTTCACTGGAACAATGGAACAACAATTCAATTGAATGTTTAAGTGAAATGTCGGCCGAGTGACAGCAGTAAACAACACTGGACTCTGTGTCTATAATGCTTACTTCATTACTGCAAATAGGGTGACGATCTGTGAGCTCCTAGTTTTGAAACACGATATAGAACCAAGAGTTGCATCCTGAAAGACAAAATATATAAAATCCTTGTTTGAATTCAGCAAACAGGTTATTCTGCCCTATTAGTGTTTCAAATGCAATTTTTAATAGAAATTGTCACATTTATTCATGAGCTCCCAAAGGGTTTTGATAGGCGATCCTTTTTGCGTGAGGCCAGAGATACAAAAAAAAAATGAGATATCGATTCATTAACACATTTTGAAAACCTCCTCGTGAACCATGTTTTACTAATTGCTGTTTTGATTTATTGTCTAACTTCTTATATATGCAATACAATTTAATTTTGCTCGGCACTTTACATACATAAGTCTTCGTTCTTAGCCTGAAGGACGAAATCGTAAATTGAAACTGGCGTCAGTCAAACACAAAACCGATGAATAGATTTATTGTCGCCAGTCCATTCAATTGGGTTGTGTACTGTTTCTGCTCGATTTACTGTCCCAACGTAGATTTTGTTGAATACCTTTGTGTACGAAGATTTACTGATGTATAAATATTCTCTTTTATTCCTATAAATTGTTCTACGTAGTTGGAGCAATAACGTTAATTTATTTGAATGAAAAATATGTCTAAGCAAAATAACTTGGAATCACATCGTACCGGTATGTTAACCGCCAAAGCTCGCAAACCACCAGAACACTGCAGGTTGAAGTACGCTATATGATTGAGATTTTGATGCTAACGAGCACAGGCCATATCATCCGGCGGACGGCAATCACTTGATTGTCATGAGCGGTTTGCTCATGGCCGCTTTCGATAGGCCCATCGCCGACAGGGATTTCTTCAGCCCTTGGGCCGTGTTCGCTTTCTGGCCAGGTTTCGCTTTCACCGCCACCGGCATCATAAGGTTTTCATCGGCCAAACGCTTTCGCAGCTTCCGGTAATACTCTAGCACCTTTGTGTTCGCCCACACCTGTCTAAGATCAAAGTCCAGCACGCGGATGCTGTCGAGACTCTGGGCGCGGCTCAGTGCCACGTAAGCTTGGCCCGCTTCGAAGACCTTCGCCAGCGATAGTTCCACACAGTCCAGTGTTAGGCCCTGCGATTTGTGGATCGAAAAGGCCCATGCCAACTTCAGCGGGAGCTGCGTCCGAGTCAGCACCATGCCAGCGGCCGTTTTCATTGACCACTTCTCGCTGCGTACCAGCAGCTCGCGCCGTTTAAATTTCACCAACGGAAGTCCCTGCACAAAGTCTGTCACTACTCCCCGTGCCCCGTTCACGAAGCCATCGGCAATATTGTAGTTTTTTAGCAGCATCACCTGGGCCCCAATCTTGAGGGTAAGCTTGAACGGTGCCTGAACCATCCGATCGATTTGTTTTGCACTGTACGGATCACTGTCCTTCGCTTCGAACGTTTTCGGATCGCCCGACAAACCGTCCAATTTGGCCTGATTAATTGCGTCCACCTCGGCCGTATGCGAGCAAAGTTGCGTCGCCAGAATACCCTCCGTTTCGATGCGCTGGTAGGACGTTTGGCGCAGCCGCTCACTAATCTCGTCCGTCACACGCCCAATGCGAATGCTATTTAAAATAGCCACAAACTCTTGGTCCTTCTGGCGGTGCACGATCGTCAACTCGTAAGTCGCCTGGATGCAGTCGGCCCAGACGGGCGATTCGAAGCAAAAGCGAGCCCCGGCATTGCTGTCCTGTGAGTACGGCCCGGCACCATCGGCGAAACGATCCAGCCGGCTTACCGGTGGTAGCTGGAAGAAGTCACCGCACAAAATCAGTTGAATGCCCCCGAACGGTTTATCGTTCTTACGAATGTAGCGTGCGACGGCCTCAATTTTCTGGAAAACATTTCAATTCTGTTAGTAACGTTATCTTTAGAACAGTCAGGATGTTTTTTTTAATCATACCTCAAAATAGTCTGCTTCAACCATAGAAATTTCGTCAATAATCAGTCTTTTGCATTTGCGCCATATCTGAGCCGTGTTGCTGCGCAAAGCCTTTTCGTAGCAGTTCTGTAGCGTGGCCTCTCCGCTGCCGATGCCGGCGAACGAATGCAACGTGGTGCCCCCGATCAGACAGGCGGCCACACCGGTCGAAGCCGTTGCCACGGTTCCCTCCGGTGGTAGGGTTGCGATGATTTTACGCAATAAGAAGCTCTTTCCCGTCCCTGCCGATCCGGTGAAAAAGATACTCCGTCCCGATTGGCACGCGTCCAGGACACGTTTCTGCTGTTCGTTCAGCCTCTGTTCGCCATCTGTACCCTGCAACGGGTCATACAGCTTCTTTGCCGCAGGGCGAAGGTCGCCCGAAGCCGCGTCACCACCGGAAGGGCGTTTTCTTTTCTGCGAAGGCGATGGCGTCGTGAGGGAACCACCGCCCAACGCGAGCTTCTTCGCTCGATGCATTTCCACCGCCGTGATCGGACTGATGTCGTCACACTCATGATTGGGAGCGATTCCTGCAAGCATCTGGACGCGACTCTTCTTCAGCAGATCTGTCTTGTTGTCGGGGGTCTTCGGTTGGCTCCCGGGCTTCTCAGCACCATTGGTCAGTTTCACGAAGATCACCTTCAGGAACTGTACCAGTAAACCGGGCGGAGCGTTCGACAAGAAGAGGGTGCACTTTTCGTCGTTGAACTTTATACTGGCCTTGCCCTCGGCCATAAACTTGGAATGCACTTTTACGCCACGTAACATCAGCTTGGCAAGCGACGCCTTGTCTGTCGTAATGTCCAGCAACATCTGCTTCGTCGAGTTCCGTATCAATCGTAGCGTGGCTTGCTTGTGGGCCAGTTTGCGAGTCGTCGTACCCTGCTGGTTTGTCCATTCAATGGTGACGGCGCAGGTTAACGTTACACCATTCGGATCCATCGTGCTGAGCTATGACTTTCTTTTTGGCTAAGAGAGAAAATGCTTAATGGGATGAAGGCTGGTTTCAAACGGCACGATGATCGTTTCCCTCCAAACGGCCATGTTGTTGACACCCAAACATCCTAGAGCTCCTGTGTACGAGGAGCGCTGACAGTGTTATTCAAACTCCTCCTGCGCTCTTTATGATCTCAAAGATTTAAGTTATTGGGATGAAACTAAATCGCTTCCTTGAGCAAGTGCATTTTCATTAGCATAGAGATTTTTCCGGGGTATTAAATAGTTATCGTTCCGAACGAACACCGAACGATGAATTTTCTGGTTTAGAACAAATGGTAAAGCTTTTTAGTACAACGTTTTTTTTCACCGGGCGGTGTTGTCAGCGGCATTAATCGCGGAAATAAACATTTCGCATCATATTGTTTTGCTATTGCTTTCGTCATTCCATAAAAGTCTGCTGTTGTTGGATCGCCGGCCCCTTTCTTCTGTGATTTTCGTTACCAAAGTTCAAAATGCATGACGATATGGGTAAGGATTAGGCGTTGGGGAGGCGTACACCGCATTGTTTGTGAATGTTTTCTTGGATTGCAGAAAGTCAGCTGTCGGACGATTCGGGCGGTGAAAATTTGCTGAAAGTGGGTTCTCCGCTTCGTGAGCAAGACCGATTCCTGCCGATTGCAAACATTACCAAAATAATGAAGCGTGGCATCCCGGAGTCGGGCAAAATTGCCAAAGATGCACGCGAGTGCATACAGGAGTGCGTGTCGGAGTTCATTTCCTTCATCACGTCCGAGGCAAGCGACCGGTGCCACATGGAGAAGAGGAAAACCATTAACGGCGAAGATGTTTTGTGTGCCATGTATTCACTCGGCTTCGAGAACTACACCGAACCATTGAAGGTTTTCCTCAGCAAATATCGCGAGGTAAAGTGCACAAAAATCAACGAACCCCCTCGACTCGATCAACTTATTGTATTCGTTAACCTTTTTTCCCCTTGTGCCAATTCACACCTTCAAGACCATCGCTGCTGAGCGGCTAAGTTCGGACGAGTCTCACGAACCAACTAACTTCGAACCTGCTAATGAACATACGGATACGGAACCGAGTAAGGAACTGTTGTCCGGCACCCCGGCACTGCCAAACGAGAACACTTAGGAAACGATTTGCGTTATTCTTTTAGCATCTAACCAAGCGACACTTATTCCCGTAACGAACCGGACCGAAATCCTATATCAAACAAACGATGGAGCGATCTGTTTCAAACACGAGCCATACGAGCAAATGTAACATTGTTAACAACATATTGGAATGTTAATGTAAATTAAGTAAATTTTTTATTTCCAATAAATGATCGTGATTAGTTTTTTGCATTCGAACAACTTCATCAATGCGTAGCTCTTGGCGACGCTGCAGTTCCGTGAGTGTATCTATTTTGGCACAGAGTCTACGAAGCAAGCCATTTAAATTGTCTCCGACCGCTGGACAATCTTCCAAAACTTCCACATCTTGCGTCTGGTTGGCTTTGGATTCTGGAGACAGTTGCTGATCAACAATTTCTGCTTCATTGAACAATAGTTCGTTGTCAAGTGGTTCCAATTCCACCTTCATCTTCTTGGGGGCTGCTTCGGCTTGTTCGAGTGTGATTGGTACACTATTTTCTAGCGAGATTTCCACAATCTTCTTGATTTGGGAGAAGAAGGAGCACTCCCGTGTCGGGTTGGCGATGTAGGTGTTGTACAGAAAGTTCCATTTACTGTGACACTGTGCCGCGCTCACATCAACACCGTGTGACTCTTTAAGTGTATCGGAAATAGTGACCCACAGCTGCTCCTGCTCTTCGCATTCGAAAGCAGTAAGGCCCACTTGACGAAGTGTGGTTTCTAACATATTGAGAAAGCAATGTATTTCGTCCTTTTGCCACATCTTTGGGCGCAGCTTCCTTTTAACCTCGGGGTTGCCCATTGAACTGAATCGGGTAAAGCATTAGAACGTAGTTTGTAAAAGTATTCTAAATAATCGATTTATTAACCAGACAACATACTGCTAGATACTTCGTAATTAACCCACCGCGCCAATGACCAATCAATCAAATATTAACACAACCGAGAAGCTATGTTCTGACCAAGAAAACCGGCACACGGTTTCACCCAAACACATTCGCAACGTAAACAAAAACAATGGGCGTTTGACAATAAAATAGTCGAGATTCAAATCGAGTGTTTCGTCGAGTTTCGAACGTTTCGTCGAGCTTAATATCTTTTAAGTATTTCAAATTTGAACAGCGGCTGCAAATGTTGTTAATCTCTAAGATTCGGGAGTGAAAATACAGAGCAAAAGTTCTTTCTTGTTTAATTAATTGACGCACTAACAGGATATGGTATATATTGAGAGATTTTTTTTAATTGAGTCGCCTTTGAAAATTAATGTTTATACTCTCCGAGGATTTCAAACCGTTTTTTGTCAACCCGCTTTTCATATTTTCATCGGTGCATATCTCTTGAATTGCGTGATATTCAAAAAGAATTTTCCATTCGCTTCCTTGAAGGACAGTATTTCGAAGCGTGTGGCTTATACACGGTTGTATTAGCTAGACGAGGGTAAAATTATTACGACGAGGGTATTACTTTGTGTACCTTTTGTAAGGGACGAATTAGTGATCAGTGCCACAAAAATGTCCGGCGCATGTTCGGATGAGATAGGATGTCACAAAGTGATGAGTACTTTTTTCCCTTTAGAATCATTTTATTTTTATTCTATATATGCTTTGTAATGAGAATGATATATAGGTATATATATAAAATCAAATCTATATATGTATAATAGTTAACAAAAAAGTTTTGTTTCATTATTATTCCATGTTTCATTATTTCTTTCAATTTTATTCAGTTTTGTTCCTTCTTTGTTTTTTTCTTCCTCTTTTTTTGGGTGTATGATTTTCTTCCTTATCGTTTTAAAAAAATGAGACAGCAAACGCAACATACTACGCCTGAAGATCTCATTTATCAACAATTAATTACCTCAATATATAACTCTTTGCGTCGGTGCCTATGAATCTGCCATCCGTCCCACTGTCCTATGCATGCTTGTTTTCTGTTATTCTTGTTGGACTTATGTGTTAGTGTTGTCGGTCAGTGTGAGATTTTATGCGCTTCTGCGGACTAAGCAATGCATTCTTGGGCTCGTTCCGTCTTAATATTGTATTGTGTGTTTTAAAAATTTATACATATAGCTCGAACTGTTACTAACAATTTCAATTGAATGCCTCGCTCAGGTATGCTCGATTTGCCTTGTCCTTGTCGACGCTTGCTTTCCATTGCGTTCCAAATACCCACCAGCTCCGCTTGTTATGCATCTTTCGCCTCGTCGTGGTGTCTAGCAAACCACATTTGAATAGATCGTATTTTCGTGGGGCAACGTGTGGTACAGTGGGTCGGAAAACTTCAACCCCAATCAAAGGACAATGTTCCCCCATTGCCTATTTCATTGCCCAACGGTGTCGGGCTAAACCAACTGGGCCTGCGAAGAATTGGTACCATTGGAGGTGCCACCATTTTCAAATGTGTGTGGATCAGTATTCAAACAATGCCATCGAAAACAAAAACGGAAACCATACACCAACCACTTTCCTGTGCGTCTGTATACATTTAACGGGTTGTAGTTATTGTGCACAGCCGGGATCGGCCGGTTGTTAAAGGTTCGGGTCTTTCCTGTCTACAAGTGTTTTGCAACGCATGCCACCTCAAGGATTAGTTTTAAAAATTGTTCAATTAGTTGCCATTATGAGCTGGGTTTAGCAGTGTGTTGTTTAATTTATTCTGTTTCGTAGCAGTTCCACCGTAGATGTACCTACTGTGGATGTTTTACATATTAAAAATCGAAATTTCTACATTTTTTCTACAGAGCGGAATCGATTCAATGACTTTGCCTATTTAATGTTTGTTCTTTTTGTTCATCTCTCGTCATCTCTAATCATTGGCATTGGTATTATTACTTATTGATTTACTTTATTTATTGCTTCGTTTTAAAACTGAAGTGAGCGTTGTTATGAAACATCTTTGCAGTAGGGAAAACCTGTTATTTATCATTCTGATTAGAGTCATCCTTGATTGTATTAGTGTTAGGGATTTAATTTAGCTGATGCCGGTGTATCAACTTAGATTGCGGTAGCAAAATTAGACAAAAACGGAGCATCTGCATTGTATCAATGTTTTAAAATCTTTCTAGTGTCAGGATCAGTTTGAAAACCCAAGAAAAACACTGAGCATAAACCGCTCGTTACGATCACGAATTCAGCAAGTCCAGAGGTCAAGAAATGCAACGCAAACGGAGTCCTGGTGATTGACGGCATAACCGATAGGCAAACATCACAAAACCCTCGTCGTCCTAGCGTAGCACCACCGTATCTACAAATGAGAGGGATTCAACGTATTATTTGCATGATTGCTAAATCCTCAACCGTCGCCCAAGCCTTCTTTTGGTACTTTACGGTAATCCTTCGACGTAGGCAAATGGATGCGCATTTCCACTCTATGCAACCGCAACGCAGGATATCTAATAATGCGCAGCTGGTATGTCTCATTTCATTTTTGGTTTGTATTTGTTAGCTTGAAATACACCTTGTTCTTGGTAAACTGGAAGTCTAAAAGCGTTTGGTTGTTCGTTTGTCTTTATCTCATGTGTGTCGCATGTGTGCTCTGCGGCTGTGTCTGTTTATCCATTGTTTCTCCCACCTTGTTTGCTTGGCTTACCGCGTCGCTACTACCTACTCAGGTTGCCTACGAGTAACAATATTTGCTTTGCTGGGTTTTTGAAATATTCCATTAATTCGCTTTCGTCGGCGATCCTTCGGTCTCTTTCTGTAACGGCGGGGTTCCGATTAGTTTGTCTGGGATGGGACACCACTTTCGGACCACCCCCACCCCGTCGGAAACTTTGGAGTAGAGTCTCAGCGATATATTATGCTACTTGCATAGGGACCCGGCAACGCAAGCGACTTGTGTATACAATGACTATAAATGTAATGATACGAACCAAATCGTATGTGTATAACAATTAACGGTCAATACAACTTTGCGCTTGTTTCGCGATCAGTTTCGGTAGTTCGTTTACTTGTTTATTGCTGTCTAAGCAACTCGGGCACCGCCTGATACCTAGGAATGGGCCACGAATGGATGAATCGATGCTCAAGGTCTACATTCTGTTTTGTGAATACCTACACCCTTTACCATTTCCCACTGTTTCCCGCCACAAACGATCAATAACGGTTTCATTTGAAGTTGTTTTTGTTTCGGTGCTAAGTGAATTACAAAACAAGTTCCACGATACTCGATCGGCAGTACATTGAAACGCAAAAGAGAGAAACAACTGAACAACACCAACTTCATCCATTGGGATGCTGCGCGGCGCGCCTACAGCCGGTGGCCTCAACGCCGTGCGCACCATTTTGCCGCCACTGTTGATCGAGAACAGAAATATCACATCTGAAAATGGTGACGAGGTTTATCGTTTTACAGTGTTTCTTTCGTAATCGTTAAAAACCTACAAATTAATGCAACAACTGTTCAGCGTACCAAATTTTGCGTTTCGTCCTTTCCTAGCTCGTCACCGTTGTGCCTCTCTTACACTCGCACTGCCACTCTTTCTTTCTGTCTGTCTCTCTCTCTGTTTTCCTTTTTGCCTCTTTCTTGTGCCTTGACCAATGCCCATGCCTTAAGTATTTAATTTTTGTTTAGTTTTTTGTTTATTATTAACCGTTTTCTTAACACCTTAATCCTAAAATGGTTTAATGGTAGTCTTTCCCAAGTGTGTATGAACATACATTCGAAAGAGTGAATGTAACAATAAAACAGACTTTCTTCTTCATTGTGCTGCTTCACACCCTCTGTTCGACTTAATTGTTTACTTATTTACTTTACCTTCTACTATCAACAGATAACGAGATCCAATTGGGATAGCTAAATGGCAGCAACCTATACATCTCTACGCAATGCAAACAGTACAGAGAAGAAGTGAACGCGAAGTAAATATTTCTTTGCCCTTTTTATCCACAAGATGAGAGGAACACAATGCGCTTTGTTTAGTGGTTTAGTATTTTTGTTCTTGCGGTCGCTGCTGTTGTTGCTTGCTGTCGTTTAGCTTGTCCAAAGTAGTGTAAAGCAATAGCGCCGGTACCAGCAAAGCGATGTAACGTCAACCAAGCTGCTCTTGCGAATGCAGGCGTTCCATTGCATCTTCGTTCCTCGCGCTTAGCGTTTGCAATGTTTTGCCTCGTATTATTGACTACTACTTATGTGAATGTGTTTTCTTTGTTTGTTTTTTTTTGTAAGGGCAAGTGGTTTCCTTTACTTTCCTTCCATTGTTTCGCCCGCTGGCCTATCGGTTTAGGACTAACATTTATCTAGTTTCTTACCGCTACGTGATGTTATATGTTTGGTTTGTTTGTTTGTTGTTTCTTCTTAATGCTCTTACTTACGCAATCTTGTCTTTGTTTACTTGTGATCTTTTTTTGGTTGTTGTTTAGAATAAACCCGCCACCGGGAATGCGGGCTTCCCTCAAGCGTATATCGTTTTACATATTTGCGCCGCAACATTCTGGGAGCTCTTTCCGCTCGTGTTCCGTAACGCGCCGGTTTTTAAACATTACTGTTATTATGTTGACTACACTAGTATTCAACGGAGATGTGCGTATGTGGGTGTGCTTTTCTTGCATTTTAATCTTACGGTTCTTACGCGTGTTTTGCGGTACGAAATACGAATTCGAAACGAAAACCAATCCAAACTCTAGCTTAGATCCAACGTACCGTTTGTTTGACTCTTCAACATAGCACTTATCTTGCATGTGCATTTCCATTCTATAGTTTTTCTTGCTTACCTAGCTCCTTTTCAACTATGTACGAACGGCTAAACGTTTCTAATGATTTCAAAATAAGAAACAACAGCACGCACGCGACATTTCTACGTGACTTAGACTGTAAGCCTATTCTTTTAGCAATGTGTTCGCTACGCAAATAGGTTCGTGATGGTTCAGGGCACACACTTTGGAAAACTCAGTACCACCAAAAAACGCGGCGCGGAATGGGAAACGTTCGTACGCCCGCCAAAACAAAGTATGATACAAATTGACTACGGTCGTGGTATATTGGAATCCACAGCGCCGAGCACCGAGCAGACTGGGATCTGCAGCTCTAGGGTCAGTATTAGGGGGTTGCTAGCGATGTTTATCAGGGACGAAAGGATAGGCCATTCCATCGATAGCGTCTTGCTTCAGCGACCGCGTTAGGTTCGGAGCGACGACAGTTTTCCATCAGCCATAAGAAGTGAACGCCTAGTGCTACGTGGAATTCGTAGAGTAGAGGAGCGACCAAAGGCAGAAGCCTCACAAGCCTTGTCGCTCGAAACAGTTTGGAAGATTAGCTCTGCTACTGGCGTGTCTCGCTCACGAGCCAGACTAAACAATCATCGACATGCAACGCGATTGCACGTGGACCTTCTACGGTTCATGGACGTCGGGCGTCGGACTTCCTTCCGCGCTCAAAAAAGTACTTCAGCGGTGCCACCAACTAACCAAACCAGCTCTGGTCAATCCAAAAAATAGCTCACATCCTGCATCCGCAAACCTCTTTACTAGCTGTAACCACGAGCGGCAATGGACGGGTAAACTTAGCGCTTCTGTTCCAACATCTTTTGTATTTTTCGCTTAAACAGGGCCCCTTGCTCTGTCCACTTACTGCGAGAGCCGATTCGGGAAACGCTTCGGAAGGCTGCTCGATTGATGGCTTCGCTCGGCTGTACTCTAACTAACTCTCGTTGATTGGGCTACCAGCCAGAGTCCATCTGCAGCGACCGGTCTCTGCCGCGCCAAACGTGCAATATTTACAAATGTAACGTTTAATGCCTACGAATAAGTTTGCAAAATTGTGTAACGTGATTAACAATTGGTTTATGTTTTTGTTTTCTTATTTTGGTTTGTCCTTATACTCATGTTTCGCTGCCCGAGCGGGTCGGGAATGCTTTGTATGCTTATTTTTTGCTTGTTTTTGTTTGTCTAATATGCTTTTGCTTTTATGTATTTGTGCGAGTTTGCTTAACGCCTTTTCGCCGGACTAGCTCCCTTTCTTGTTAGCTGTTTCCACCTCCGGTGCGCACCGTTTCCGGCCCAGCATGGGGCAGGCTCGTGAGCGCGCGTTTCGGGTCGGTGCGGGAAATGGAACGGAACGGGCGACCTAACTTTGAACGGGCTCCGCTTGTAACCGTCTAACCGATGGGCCCGGGCACACTTGCTGGGCAGCGTTTGTACAATTTTGCTTGCGCATAAACCTAGAACGTAACATTAACAACATTAACAGCAAACACCCCTCAATAGATATGCACGATTTTGTCTCCTCTTTTCGCATTCCCACGCCCGCAGCCGTGAGTGAAATTAATGGCATCCAATTCGGTTATCAGCTAGCAATTGACATTCAGCACTGATCGGATAACGGTGAAGTGGTGAAGTAATTTGTTTCCCAAAAACGAAATGTGGTAAACAATTTGAGTTGCTGTGTGGGTCATTTCACCGCACCATTTGCAGGCCAACTTGCCCACTTGCCCGTAATTTAGTGTCATTTCGCGTGACCGGCCACACTGTGATCGGTGATCCTCCTATCTTGGGTAGGTTGGTTTGATTTGTTTAATATTCATATTTACTACGATGCCACTAGCCTCCCTGCGCTGCGCTTCAATAAAAAAATAAATCAAGAAAACCTTTCAAAAATTTGTTAACATTTCATTTTATTATCTTTGTTGTTTTTTTCCCTACCTCCTCTTTGTTTATGTTTTATTTAGTGTGGCTTCGTTTGTTTTAGCGTGTGCGTCTTTCTTTTTCATCCATCTTTCTTACCTTCGTTCGGTTGTTTGTGTTTTCGATAGTTTTTCCTGTCCCACTTACACCTTAATCATTCTGCTGCTGCCGGTTTCGATTTTATGTTTCTATGTTGTCGCTTTGTAGCTCTGCTCCTCGCTCTGTCATCTCGCACGGGGTCAACGATAATGTGAATTGGAGTGGTGCGGCTCGGTAAGATGCGGCATCCGTTGTGGAACAATCTTCGCCGCCGACGTCTGCCGCTGCAACTAGCATCTATGATGCATTTAATGCGAAATCGAATCTCACGGGAGAATGCAGAGAATGCAAAAGCGAGTCCATGTTAGCATTTTTTGCGGATACAGAGTGTAGAAGGCAAACCATGGTAACACCCTGGGAATGGTGCAAATCGGTGCTTAAGACCTTTCGAAAACTGCGGAGTGCGTTTCTTGATGAGAGAGTTTCTACACCGTGAAGTGCAATCGAAATATGGTTGACGACAATCACTCAAATAACACAACACAAGGACAGCACACAAACACACACGTGTCATACCTGGAACCGGTTTCGTGTTTTGACTCTAATCTCGCTCACCATTGAGAGAAGAAAAACTGTTCGTTTCACGCGATGGTCCTGTTCGATGAAAGTGCACTACCTCGACGATACCGATAGCTGCTGCCTCTGCCAGCGTCTGATGCTTGGATTCAACGGCCTGAAGGTTATGAGCTGTAGCACGAACGCCCACGGACCGTTACCACAAAAAAGGACACCGCCACAAACCTACCCGGCCTGCCCAGAGGCTCCAGTGGGAAAATCCTATGTAACATCGTTCGATAGTCTCTCTATAAACATAATAACGATTGCGTCGATTTCGACTTTGCAAATCAAACATCTTCTGCAAGGGTGCGGCTGCTTTCGGTCGCTACCCTTACGTAAACTTGTCAAGCCACATGTGTGAATGATATGAACGATGAATCACGATCGAGGTGAATCGAGCAACTGATCGAGCGGTACGGGATTCGTTTTGGGCGAGGGATTTCGACATGTTTCAGAAACGCAACAGGAGCAACGTGTGTGGTGGAACACTAAGGCTCGAGTAGAGCATACTTTGGGGCCTTAGGCGGGGCTTATGCGCGAGTGCTTGAACAATGTTACCGATTGAACCAACTCGCCCGAATCGTAATCCATCCTCGGTGCGCCTGATAGTAGTACAACAACAACAGGAATCAGAACTTTTGCGAAGAAGTATCGATTGGTTCTGCAATCAGGAGTCACACTACAACCGCCACCTGGCTTTGCGTGACATCGGTGTGGAAAAGTCATAGGGAAACAATAATGAACCAGAAAGTGAACCGGTCAAACCATTGGACGTTGCGTCCATCCCTAGGTTTAGTAGTTTGATTATAGTGGCTATTGGTTTAGGTTTGCGCTTTAAATGGAGGCTAACGTTGACTAAGTTGGTTTCACCTAGGGTGAGGATTCAGTAAAGAGTTCCAGAGAGTTCTCTCCGGAGTGTTGTTTAAAAAAAGCTAATGAGAAAAGGCCGTCGAAGTCGAAGTTTATGTTTGCTTCTGCTCGTACCTACGACAGTGTGAGTGCTTAGAATAGTAGTAGTAGTAGTAGTAGTAGCGGTAATGGTCATAGTAGTAGTAGTAGTAGTAGGAAAGTAGAAGCTTTATAGCCTAAGTGAAGTGTAACAATGCCCGATGGCTAAGTGTTCGTTTAACTTTAGGTCCTCCTGCGCTGATCATGGATCGATTTTGCTTCGTCGCGTTCCAGATTAACGCTTCCCGTATTTGCTCCACAATGGTTCCGTTTGTCTCGTTTTGTGATTTGAAGATAGGATTGATGTTTGATATCTATAGATCTGCATGTGTATGTTATTATGTTTCATTGTTCTGTTTCGGTTTCTCTCGAAAGATATCCTTTAAACTGGTTTAAAATCTAGCATATATGAGTTACTTTCGCATCCGCACCGTCTTCCTAGATTGTTTTTTGTCGTACGTAGAAAGAGCTAAAGAGTGTTATGGAAGTTGTCTGCTTTGTTGAGTACGGTTTTTGTTAGTTCGTTTTTTTGCTCCACTTTTGGGTTGTTTTTTTTGTTTTGTTCGTTTGTTTTAAGTTTTATCCATCCTCGCTTCTGCGCGGCGTGGCGCATTATCTAGAGTCGATTTTGTTTATGTTTTTTTGTGTGTTTTAGATAAGTTTCATTTGAAATATAGGGATTTACCATTGATACCATTTAGGTTTTTTTGTTTGGTTGGTTATAATTTAAAATGTGAGTTTGGTTTTCTTTTCATACACGTTGCTTGATTCTTATAGATCGAATACTATAGATGCGAATATAGAACAGGAGTTAAAAGTTTTGGAAACGAAAGTGTATGTTTGCTTAGTAGATTTTGTTTAGATGTTTTTTTTGCTTTGTTTTGTTCGTTATATTTTTATCATTGCTCGATTCACGTGCCATGACGACATGTCGGACCTTGCGTTACTAAAGCCCCCGCACTGCTCTTTTTGTAAGTTTTTGTTTTAGTTTTCTTACTCATTAGTTTTTACTCTTTTCAACTATCTAACTCTTGAACGTGTGCTATCGAAATCCATAACCGTTGCTTTGCTTTGTTAAAAAGATTGGTATCTGTCCATTTACTTGTTTTATGCTCCATTCGCACCTCCCTTGCTCGCTCTATCACCTTTGTCCTGGTTGCCGTTAGATGCTCTTTCTTTACCTTTTCCTCAGTATGCTCTATAGTGTTCTCGGGTTATGCTTTGATAATTTCTGTGGTAAGTGAATTCCTATCACCCCCAGAACATCATCCGCTACATGTTAATTGTCCAATCTCATGTGAATGCCTAGCGGAAGTGAAGCGTCGTCGGCAATGGCTCGGCGCCCCAATCAACCGGTGGTTGCCGAGTCCTTGCTTCATTGTTGCATTATTATTGTAACGGTTACGCGTACGCGTACCTCGGTGCTGGCCGTAGGCGTTTCTCTTGGTAGTGCATTTACAGCGGCGCTGTTTGGGTTGGTCTGTAAATGTTAGTCGCCTCCGTGTGTGAGTATTACTTGGTATGGTATGTATAGGCATGTGGTCAGCCCAAGGCTTAAAACGGACATATGAGCACGTCGTACTCGAACATGAGCGAAACGGCAACGAATGCGAAGTACAGAATAAACATGGTGAAGCCCAGGCCTTTGTTCATTCGCCAGCGGAAGCAAGCTATCGACATGACGACGAACAGCAACATTAAGAACAGGATCGTGATCGAACACACCATCCCGACGGAGTTAACCTCGACTGGTTGCCCGTAGATCATGCCGTACATTAGCCACGGAATTGGAAGGCTGCAAAGTAGATAAAGTGAAACGTTGTTCATTAGCGTCGTGGCCAGTTTGCCCATTACATGGTGTTGGATTAAAATCATTAGTGCAAAAGTAAAAGCCCAAAAGAAATTAAATTGTAGAATTTCGGCCATTCGAAATTAAATTAACTCCCTAATGGTGCACTGATGTGTTCAACATTATTTAATGGAGTCACGGCGCAATAAACTATAATCGCTGCGTGCGACCAACAGACACCAGTGTGGCGAAGTGGACTTACCCAACTGTCACATCAAAAATGTTGCTGCCCACGGAGCTGGACACCGCCATATCGCCGAACCCTTTGCGGGCCACAATCACAGACGTGATAAGATCAGGAATTGAGGTACCTGCTGCTAAAAAGGTCAGTCCCATAACCTGGAAGCAGAGAGCAGGGTCAGTTTAGGGGGGTTAGGTGTGGCACAGATAGCCGGGAGTTGGGAACTTTTGACGGGATAATGGGAACCTTTGGAGCAAGGTTTTATTACCAGGGCTGGGCTTAAGGCCGGAAATCGGGACTCGAACGAGCCCCGCGCCCGAGATCCGACTTACCTCCGGTGGTATTTTCGAGGTATCACCGATGACGGTCGCCCACCACACCATCAGATACGAGTAGGCGGCTATCCACAGGATCGATCCGATGAAGGTGACAGGGAAGAACTTCTTGCCCTTCGGTGTTCTGGTGTCGGGAAGTGTTAGGTACAGAGGAAAGATAATTGGAGCTACTAGTAGGTAGGTTATTCGTTTCCTAGCACCCTTTGGCCACGACATGCTCAGTGCTTCTGGTGGTTCCTCCTCTAATTCGTTACCCTGCAAGGGAAGTGTTCAATAGATAAATGTTACCTCATTGATGTTGCACTTTATTTGAGTTTATTCCTGGAAGAATCAGCTTTAGCTGCATGATTTGATGACCCATTTGCACCCCAAGAGTACGCCATATACCTGTGATAAACTTACAGCTAGTTCCCTGTAGTCTCGATGAAGTTATTACGGTTCTGTTAGTTAAAGATTCCGTTTGAGATTTAAATTGTAATGAAGATTAACCCTGTGTAACTCCAGATAAACAATATGGCAATGCAAGGTGAAGTATTTCAACTGCGGCAACCCCGCAACGGAGGTTCTTGAATCACTTCACTTCAGCGCTACTAAATTTTGCGATTATTTTCAACCCTACAAAAAAGACATCCGATTGAACTACGTTTATGATATGTTCTGGTTGCGTGTAAGTAAGCAACAGGAATAGAACCATAGGCCTATAGAGAAACCGATTTTTTCAGTCTGAGATCACACGGGGCAGCACCACCGATATTGTGATATGGAAAACCGTAAAAGCATATTCTGGAGCAGTGAAGCCCCATTCGCGAGACGTTCTAAGTTGTCATGTATTTCCGTGGCTTGCAGAGCAGCACCGGAGCTGAGGCATTTTAACGTGTAACTCTCACTGAAAATGTTTAGAATTTTTATATTGCAAACATGATCAAGGATGTGGTATGCTGAATGAAAATAATCCTATCAACATGTCAGTACTGTGTGCATCAATTTCAAAACTGATTCTACACATTTGAATATCGTCATCAGTTTTTATTTAAATGTTCATTTATTAACGAAACCCCAAACACCAGAAACATCTAACGAACGTCGTCGTGGGCGATGAGCCTTCGCCAGTCCGTTGTACGGCCACTATTTCGGAGCGCTGTGAAAACTCCCCACCAACACCAGCATCGGCAAAGTAACGGACCTGGGCATCGAAATAAATGGTTGGTTTTTAAATCGGGTACTGGAACGAAGCGAAATGGAGCGACGAACGATTCACACCATTTTTAACGATCGCACGCACCGTCCATGGAAAACACGTGGCCACGTGGGCCAGCAACGCACAACACAGTTACATCGTGGAGTCGTAACGGTGCCCTTGAAAATGGTGCTCTCCGATGACCTTTTGTGGGTCGCGTCTCATTAAGCGTCCTGCGTTTTTGCCGGAGTTTCGGGAAGTTTCCGTCGTCGGGAGGATTTGGAAGTCCTTTAGCGTTTTTCGTGTGCCACCCTCAGAAAGTGGTGAAACAAACAATGGTCGGGCATTCGCATTCCGGATGAATTTGACTGTTATTTACATTCGTTTTAGCGACCGAGAAAGAATACATATTCTTTCTTTCTCTGGCGTGAATAAGAGCTTAGTTCCCATTTTGACACGTTGTCACGGCCGCTATGCTCTGGCCGTTCCGTTCCGCAATGGGCGAGCAAGAGCACCATCAACTATTGACGACCCTCGTGCCCTTCACGGTTTCCTCTTTTTCGGAGTTCACGTTACAAATGTTTTGCCCATTTTCTCCATCGCCTTCCGTTATTTGGTCATCAGATCGACGCACGGAATCGGAATGCGTGGCAGATTGCTGGCAGGCTGGCCTTCTACGCCATCCCACGTGTTCCGGGTGTCCCACTTTCTTCGTGTCCGTGTGTTAGTGCTCTCGGGTGCATTACATTTGTGTCCCCGAAAAAAAAAAGCCGCATACTAAAGCACAGGACCCAGGCTCGCTTCCGGTTTCGGTGCCCATTTCCGTTCGGGTCCGGGTCCACGACGGGCTATTGTTTTCGCTCCGATAAGTGCGGAAGATAGCGTCACAGCTTGGGAGGCGTTCGAAAAATTCCGGCCAACTCGGGAACCTCAATCTTGATCGTTCCAGTTCGTTCCCGATACGTGAAGCGTTAGGTCCTTGCGGCTGGCGGTGATGGTGTGGCATCATCTCAATAACCATCCCACATTCGAGCCACATCTCTACGGCCTCTCTCTTGATCGTTTCCAGGGGCTGCCAACGAGATACGTCCGGACGTCCCGGCCCTACGGGCATCGGGGGCTGGAGCAAACGGCCCAGCCAGCACCGCATTTGCATATCTCTATTCAAATCTCATCACCAGCAACGCTCTCGCTGTCGCCATTTTGCAGACATCAGACACTGGATTAGCGCCATTCGGGTTCCGTCGCCGCTGAAAACAAACGTCAGTCGGTCGGGAAAGTGATGTTTTTCACGTTCCCCGACCGCCTTCCCGGGAGCGCCCGAAAAAGACCGAATTTCTGGCCGAGCAGTGTGCGCACGGGAAAAATGCCAAAATCAGCACAATGTGTTTGCACTAGACAAATGGAGCCAATGGTACACGTTTAGATGAAAAGCTTCTCGTCGAACAGCTAGCGGCAAAGGGGGAGAAAAAGAAAAGAACAGGGAGCGATCTGAAAATCGGCGAATTGTTCACGGCAACCACCAAGAGTTCGGCTCACCGAAGATGGCAGTAGCTCGGGCGATAAAGTGAAGTACTGCAGACATCCGACGGTTGCTTTCGCAAGATTTCCCAACTGGACCGGGACGGTTAGACAGTGTTGGGCCAGTTTGCGCGGCTGCGGCTGCCAAGTTTGGCCAAACAGTCAGCGCAAACTTGAACCGGCCCTGGCAGGGCGCTCCGCCTGAGAATCAATTTCAGTGGGAAACCTTTCTTTTTTGTCACCGAAAGTCAATATCTTTCAAACTAAATATCCTGGCCAGGGGTAGGGCGAGCCAGGCCCGGGTTCGATCCCGGTGTGCAGAAGACGAAGCGATGCAAACGAAATTGTGGAAGATTGTGAAAAATTGATTCACTGATACGCTGGCCGATTATACTTGCATGAGGCGGTACGACCGTACGGACAGTCGGAGCGTGAGTGGACTAAAATATGGCATCCACTTCGGTAGCGGCAGAATAACCACTATGCATGCTTGATGGACGTGTTAGTCTTATTGGGAAATACTTCGACAAAGCTCCGGTGTCTTGTGTTTCGTTCGCTGAAGACACGAAGTCATATCCTTAATGTTGTGGTATTCAGGAAGTCTTTCACGTGGCCGGGCGGGAAAAATGTGGAATGCAATTGTTAATATGGCTGCTAGGAAACTGAATGAAATTTATCTGATTTACTGGAATCGCTTGATGTTAAAAAAGGTTCAGGTGGCTGGCTGTCAAAGTAAATCCAACAGCGTTAGCTAAGACAGCGTCTGATAAGGAATGTGTTGATGCAACATATCTGACTGTCTTCGAAAGTAACAACAAAATGAGATGACAATCGAAAGCCAACTACATTATACAATGAGCTCCTCTGTGCGCCGAATTACTTTACCTCAAAGACTGTTTTTTTTCATTTCATGCATTAACCTGATATGTCATTTTAAAGTACATTTTGCACTGAAAATCGTCTGCATACTTGGACGATCGGTTCAGTAATCGGTTCTGCAGCAGAAGCGCCCGATCATTTCCCAATTCCGTTTGTTTGGCATTTTTATGTCTAGCTACCCGAAAGCAGTCATATCTCAAACAACAGGAAAAATAACACCGATAACGTTCCAGCACGAACACTGTCCAATGTTTTATGGAACGGACGTTCGAAATTTATGCTAAAATCGATTCTTCCCTTTCGTGGCAAGACAACGCTAGTTTACGCCAAATTACGGCTCCTTGACGGGGAATGCTGCGGAAGGATCGAATTATTTCGACTCCTATAATTCACAACGGCCAGCAGTCGGCTGTCGGCTGTTCCCTGCTCTCTCTCTCTGGCTTCGTTATTTTTCGTTGGCAAAGTTTATGGAAAAAAAACTAGACACAGATCATTCCCACCCGAAATAGTCCGAGAAGACCGGAAGCGCTCGGTTTTACAGACTTTCCCGCTCGGCAGCAGTCGGTGTCTGCCAAGCCAAGCGAAGCAGGGTAAACGTGGATCAGAAAAAAAATGGGAATTCAATTTCCACGCCCGACCAGGGAATGCCCCGGCCAAAGTGTGGCATGCAATATTCATTAGAGGCCGGCAACAGTTGCGCTGCGACGCCGACGTGGATGGTCTCCGAGCTTTCACGTTTCCCGCTCGATGGCTGCGTCCTTTCTCGCTCTTCGAATCCTTTCTTTCGCGGACACTGGCCCCCACCCGGCAGACAGTTGTCAATCAAGCCGTGTCCAGCCGGAACCGCAGCGCGTTGGGCAGCATGCCAAGCCGTGCCACAGAGGGCTGTGTCTTGCTTTGGTGTGGTTTGCAACAACTCTCTCGCAACAACACACCACTTTGCATAGCCAAGGAGGGGGGGTGCGGGTGCCGTGACAAGAGAAGAGGCTACCGGTTTTGCGGTTAGCAACGGGCAGGCTAAAAATAGAGGGAAACGGACCGAGTGGTGATCAAAAACAACCATTGCCCAATGGGCCATCCAGGGGTTTGTGGCACCTCCCGAGAGGTCGTCGGCTGCAATTGAAATTGGACCCACGGACTAATCGAGTTCCAGGCGGGTGGTCCGATGGCCTGAGTTCGCCCGATGCTGGCTGCTTGCCTGTCCCGATGGGACAGAACAATAAATGGCAGAAAATGGTTCTCGCCAATCAACTCTCGCTTTCGGTTCATGGGAATTTTGTCGGGCGATCGCTGTTGCATCAGCGTTCGGACTCGCATGGGCGGCCAGAGGCGGTCAATTTTGGCTACCGGGAGGACGAGGAGTGTAGTGCGATTTGCCGTTTTACTCTATCAGAACGGACAAGGAGCAAACAATCGCTTCTATTTGAAAACTATTTCCTTCGAGTAAATCTGCACCCGCAGCACTTTGGATTCGAATCGGATCACTACTTACCGAATCAATTGTTGTATCTATGTTTCCATTTGGACGATCGCTAGCTAAGGTGGTTTCTTTTAGATTAATTTTAACATGGTTCGCCGCGGACGACGTGGCGGCGCCCCGCTGCGGCTTGGTGGCGTCCAGCAGGACCTTCAGCGAAGCGATCGCGTGCAGCTGCGTCGCCTTTTCATCGACTTTACCTGGAACGGGATCTTTTATTATGTTATTACGTAATGTTAGTATGGAATTTGCCAATTATGGATTAAATTCTGGAACAAATTTTGAGCATGATACGTGGTGGTTTTTTGTTTGCTTCATTTGGCCGTTTGGCCTTTTGTTGGTTAGTTAGTTTGTTTGTTTTTTTTTTGTTACAAGAAGGCAGAAAGAACAGGAAACGAATGCAGAACAGCGGCGGCGACAGACAGATGGCAAACCGGAGATGGTGGCAGTTGCAAACTGAACGAACATTCCACGGGAACTGGCAGCGTGTAACACGATCAACATTGAAACGGTGTTTGTTTAGCTTTTCTTACGATGAACAGACAACGAGCTACAATACCATTCCGAACTAAAACACACACTGTTTCTATGTACAAAACAAATGCTATTATTCACATTTGTTCATGAACCTGGCCACGGTGTGGCCGTTTTCTGTTTCTGGCGTAAACTTTTCTGATGATTTGACTGCTCCTGTGTACGTGATGTATGAGAAACGAAAAGCATACTGCAATCTAATAACCATTAGCGGACACTACAAACTATGCATGATGATGGATACGGTCTCCGTCGTCGTTCCACGAAATATTTCCCCGAATCAGGACACACTAACCGGGTCGCCGGGTGGAAAGTGGTGAAAGTAGTTTAATTAACGGGAAAGTTACGCTCATTTGCGTGGCCCCCAACATTAGACTAACGCTGGCATCGTGACCATCGTTGTGGTGGTCGCGAGGTTCCTTTTTTCGGCCCTTCCCTTCCGTACGCCGACAGGACGACCAGCTTGAGTGCGGTATTTAAACAAAGTTCGATTAAACAACGTGAGCAGACTGTGTAACAGCTGGGGGGGCCAGGGCTAATGTGCCGCCCCGTTCGTTTGCCAGCATAATTTGAATATTCTTCTCCGGAAAACGAAACGTGTCCAAGCACGGGAGATGGAACATTCGTTTTATTTCTTCGCATGCTGCACGTATCACACCCTTGCCCTTGCAGCGCCGGGACCAGGAAACAACACATATTTAAAGGAAGGTCAGGTCAAAGCTTGACCAACGCCCGACCACCCTCGATGCCCGGAGGCACATAAATTGATCCATTTATATTCCGGTGAATGAATAAAAGATCCGCAGAGAGCCCTCGCTTGCGGCAAATTGTTGCACTTTTTGCCGGCCATCGTGGGCTACGTGGCCCGATGCCCGACGACACGTGGTCGGTGGCCACGGACGGCCACGTGTCGGTTTGAAGTGATATTTTGTGAATAAAACATCACTCTTCTCCAGACCGGGAGGCTTCGGGAGCATCGTTTATGATCTTTCTGTGCACTCGACCAGGCCCATATCCTGGCCCATTTTGTCGATACTAGAAGGCATGATTTTTTTATAAGCTCCTACCTAGGCTCGAGTAAACAAGAGGGCTTTGAGCTCAAAACCTGGTTCTCCGGGGCTAGGATCGGAGGGAATGGATGGCGTAGTGATCAATTACATCAATTTACAGTTTTACCATATTTCTGTGCCTCTGTTACCGTCTGTCTCGCTCTCTTCAGTCTATGTGGTTTGTAGCTTCTTTTCTAAAATCATAACACTGAAAGGGGTGATATACTACGCCCGAAAAAGTACCAGTTTAAAACTGTTAGTGTTCAATTTAGGTTGTTCCTAAGGAGAACGAAGGAGAGTTCAAAAATATTCAAAGACGTGACACATTTCCCTTCGGTTAAGGGTTTTCAAAATACAAATTTCTTTTTATTAGGATAATTCTGCCTACTTACTGGCTATTCTACATGCGGCAATGTGTGAACTATGGTCTAATAGCAAGACCCTTACTTTTGAGGCACCGAGTATTCGCAGACTGAAGTCAGACTGACTATATCCAAGTAGTAACGCACCAGTCATCCTGCGGATGCTTCAGTAGCGCTACGAACACTAACCAGTGATCTGAGCCTTGCGATCGAAGGGCAAAGCATCCCTGTCTAGGCCTCACCTAACCTACCGAAACGATGCCAACTCTACGTCGAACTCCGTGGTACGTGACTGTGCCGAGAGTGATAGGTTACGCCTGATTCATGGCATTTATTTCCCAACCGCTTCAAATCTATAACTACCTACTGGTCTCGGGTGTGTTATCCTGCATCCTCAAAGCATAATTTACCTACCTATCCCATCAAGCATTTATTTTTTTCATCATTTGCCTCACTGTTTAAGACCAACTATCGGATGTGTCGGGAATCTAGTGGTCTTCATAGCCCGTAATGTTCCCATATTTATGTTGGGATTTTCAATCTGCCGGACACAAACGGGTCCCACTGACGGTTTCGATGCCCAAAAGTCGCACAGGTTTATCGTCTGTTGGGGTGACGACAAACGATAATGGCAAACAACATATGCTTCCATTTTATGACCCTTACGAACCGCCGTTTAAAATTCTTCGTGACTGACACTTATTGTGTCGATAAAACGGGCCACCAGCACGTGGAGCGTGTGTGTGTGTGTGTGATATTTGAAACCGTCATCTGACGCGATGACCTGGAAGCGCGATCGCTAGCGCGCCAACATTATGCTCTCATCGCTCCACACTCGACAGATGGCTATGAAGTGCATCCTTTTTGCGAGAAAACGCGCCCTTTAACGTCGATGGTTCGACACACACACACCGGCTCAGCATAAGTACCCGGCACGCAATAGGCACAGGCGGTTGGACTGGAGTGGTTACCTTAAACCCTCCATTTGTGCCGGTCTCCGTTGATTTAACAAACGCAGCTTAAAAGAACCAAACATGCCCCACTTTCTGTAGCGCTAATGTTTTCTCCATCTTTGAAGAGTGTTACCCCAACGGCCGCCTACGGCCACGTAGGTGCGGCCTCAATATTTGCTGTCGGACCGCTAGGCCGCTCCAGTAATGGCCTGTGCCCTCCGGAAGTAAATGTTTGCAAAAACGAAAGAAAAACACTTCAAAGTGCACACGCTCCTGAAGTGCACACCTACACAGCGCGGGCCTCCCAGCGGGCGGACAGGAAGACATTTTTCAAGCTATCTCTAATCGTGCCCCTCAAACCCATTTACGTTGCCACCGGAGTGGGTTGTTGAAGGTCGTTCTCTCGTGGCTCCCGGTGGCTCGTTGCGTTGCGAATTGCGGAGGCGAAGGCTACGTTGATTTTGGGCTCGCTCGAAATCGCTTTCTGGTTCAACTTGTTTGCCGTTTGCCGTCGACGTGAATTAAAGCAGAAATGCTCCATTTGACGTGCACAGTGCCCAGTGCTGATAAGCAGTTGAGGGCTGCCCTGGCTGCGATTAGGCACCGGTCCGGTCGAAGATCCCTGAGATTGGTCCCGGTGCCGGTGGCGTAAGATTAATTGCCGGTTGACATGGAAGTTGTTGCCTGTTTTATTCGCCTCTCTTCGGCGATTTGGGAGCTAACGTAACTCCAGTCGAAATTCAACCGTTTGTTGCCACAATCGTCCGTCGGCCAACGGCGAATGGCAAATGATGATGAGAAGTGCAGATGAAGTTGTCGTCACTGGCGCTAATGCGTCGCGATCCCGGCGACCCGGGGTCTCGGACGTGGAAATGAGTGGTGGACGCATTCATTATGCAAAAAAGCGGATGATCAACGTTCAATTTTCTCTCCCCGGTGGGTTTGCAAAATATTTATAAAACATTTCCCGCAGAACGGAAAGATCAAAGTGTAGCCGCAAATAACCAGCGAGCGTCGGCTCGGTACGTTGGCCTGCAAGAAGTGGAATTCGTGGAATTGGTAGCGATTAACATTTATTTCAGCAATTTAAACGATTGATGATGAGTTTTATGTTACACAGATGAACCTACTGAACGGATGTGGCGGATACATGGAACGTTTACGGTATGCGATATTTACAGTAAAGCATAGACAAAGCATGATCAGACAGAAGTGGTTGATTCATTTCGGTCCATGTGTACGCCGACGACAGTCGAGTCGAGTCAAATCATCGCAAAAGCTTACGAAGAAAACTTACAACACTACCCGATTGGGCATCGTCTTGAACGTTTCGCGTGCCTCATGCCATCCGCGCGATTGCAACCTGTCGTGTCTCTCGTTCGACTCCGTTTCTCGTTACATTTTACCAACAGAGTTACGCATCTTACGCATCTATTCGCTAGGCCAATCGACATGATTAACGAGACACACTAAGAGACAGCTCTAACAATTAACGCAAACCGCAACGCAACTTTCTACTCCATTTAATCATAAATGGCAAACATATTAATCTTCCAAACTGTATACTTAAACTATGACCGATGGGTCCGTTTCGTCCGTCGGGGGCCGGGTGGCTAGTTTGGTGCGCGCGTCTGTGTGTGTGTGTGTGTGTGTGTTGGAATATGGTCAGTTGGCCAGCCCACCACTCCGAAGGACGAAAACACCCGCTGCTGGCACGCGAAGCAAACATCAGCACCGATCGGCCGACCAACCGAGTGATGCTCGGTCCTGGCGATGGCTGACTTTTGCTTCGTCGGTCTGCCATTTTTCCGTGATGTGCGGGAACTCGTGTGTGAGCGTGTGTGTGTGTGTGGAGAAGATGTTGTGGGTGATGTTTTTCGCATGGTCAACCGCTTTTGACCGTTACGCCCATACGTGTGGCGTAAAAGATTATTAATGATTTCCGGGGGCCAGGATTCCAGGGTGTTTTCGGGTGTTAAGCCAAACCAAAAAAAAAAAGAATCTAAACAAAACGAAAGGACAATGTATGCGAGCGCGCATATTTATGATTCGTTGTGTGAGTTTACTGACTGAGGCGGTAATGAGAGGGCGAGAGAGAAAAAATGGAAAATTAAGCGTACATGACAGCAACATTAATACACGGGGCGCGGACGCGGCTGTATGTTTTTGTAGCGGCCTTAGTAACAGCATAATGAAGCGACGAACTAAGCACACAAACCAGAAACGGCGGCAAACAGAAACGGGGTGCTCGGGCTTCAAAAATTCTAAACGATACGGCGGCAACATTTCTTTTTGCTTCGTTAAAACACGTTGTTAGGTGAATTGAATTTATGCTGCGGTCGCTGCGAGTATATGTGCGTGCGTGTGTGTGGCTGCAAACAAAAACCGGATGGAGACGATCGCCCAACGAAAACGTGTTCATCGTGGGTAACGAAAACGCAACATTTATGTACATCGAGCGCCTTTCGATCGGCACCGTGCGGTGCCGGGAACATCGACAGGGAACACAGTTGCAGTTAACGGGCGGTCTAAAGCTTGGCAAATGAATGATGATGCATGTGGCGGTGGGTTTTACAAGATGTTTCGGAGGTCGGACGCAGGATGGGCATTGGAAGAGTGGATGGTGGTAGGCATGAGGGTGAGTAGAAGCTACACAGAACAGCAGCCAGCAGGTCACGGGGACCTCGTCATCGTCATTTTGTGCGTTTTCTCTTTGGTACGAACCCCATCCTGGCGGCCGCCGGTTCACTTACCATCGTGCAGAGGGTCGATCGTGTGGATCATCAGCTGCAGCAGCCCGTGTCGGAATTTGGCCCCGGTTGCGGTAGGATTCTGGTGGGTCGGCACGCTGCCACTGCTGCTTCCCGGTGGTCCCGATCGGCTCTCCGAGGCTGCCCTCGACGTGACCGATCCGCCCGGTTGCGTGGCCATCGATGTCTCCGACGAGTTGGCCGCATTGCCCTGTGGTGGTGACGGATTCACGGTACATGGAAAAAACGAGGCATTAGTGACTCCCCGACTGCGAAACACGTTCATGATGGTGACGATTTGCCAATGGGGTTTGATGAGTGGCCAATTGGTGGACTGGTTGGTGGACTGATGGGTTCGTTTTTCGATTCAGTTCGATTGGATGGTTTCGGTTTCGAGACTCTTATCGATAGATGTTGATGCGGTAAAGCGTTTAAGCGTTGAACGAACACAACACAAACTGTTACTAAACGTAAACGGACAGACGGAACCAAACGGGGGAAAAATGGAACACAAAACACAACTATCAAACCGAAAGATGGAACGGAACGAGGAAACTAATGAGGCGTTTAGTAAATGTTTCTTGAACCGTTTTCTAAATGAAGCAATACAAAACCCAGAATCCCGGGCCCAATGTGTCGCCAACACACGCAAATGGTCCCACCGCTTATCGGCGAGCAGCATCGAACATCGCACCAGTCCGTTTCGGCCCTCCGTTTCGATTGATCGCAGCGCGCAGCCTCGGTGCCATAATGATGTTGTGGAGCATAAAAATCGCTGCCACGCAACGCAACGGGCAACCATCGGGCGGTAATGTCCTCGGCGGCACACTCGGCGGAATGTTCCAATATTGACAAATCATTTCTCGCCACTGCGGCCTCCAATCATCGCGGCTTGATCGCGTCGTCCTGCCTGTCCTGCCCGGGTGTGCTGCGTAATGGCTGATGCATTACCATCGGCCAGTGTGTGTGGTTCCTGTTTTTTAACATTTCCGGTTTGCCAACACGCCAAAGAACCGCCTTAACGATGTTCGAACGCCCCACAGAGGTCGTGCCCTTTTTTTATGCTGATCGCTCGTTCGTAGCCTCCAATGAGTTTACTTTATGCTCCGTAAATAAACGTTTATGGGCACGATTGGCCGGATCACAGATCACAGAGATTGGAACGGTCGACTGATTCAGTTTGAGTTTTCAGTTTTTTTGCCGTTGCCTCCGGTGGTTGGCCAATCGTTGGGCGCTTCTCCTACGTTACATTAGAGGCATCAGAAAATAAGGATCGTGAATTGAGACTCACAAAAGCCGGGTCAAGTATTATCCCAGGCTGGGTAGCTCGAAGCACTAATTTTTCGTCGTTGTCCTCGTCGTCACCGTCGTCGAGTGCCTCGATTTTATGTCCTAAGCTCAACCATCGTTTGACGAGTTGGAGCAGCAGTTGGACGACAAAATGAATGGCAGGAGGTCTTCGGATGGCTGGTTGCCGTTGCCGTTTGTTAATTAAAACCTGCACGCAGCGACTCTACGCTTTGCTCACAAAACAAATGCCCAATGGAAAATACCGAAGGAGGTCCTCGGCTCCGAAATGGTACGGTTGTTGGCACCGTCTTACTGAAGTACGTCGCCGCGTTTGCTTTTCCGAAAAACTCTGGAAATTCAGCCCGCACGATGGACGTAAACAACAGAGCACGGCATTTTCCGAGGCTGAGTGGTGAATAAAAGTGAGAACGTTGTGTAGCGAACTAATTAAGCCACCTGCACTCCCAGTCAATGGCCAATCATACCCGTATACTCGTTTCGCCCGGTGGGCCGGGTCCGCGTCCTTAAAGAACGTCCACCAGGCGGTGGTCCACCTGCGAAAGGCCGTGCCGTGCAGGACCCGAAAGTAATCCTTTGCGTGCCTTTCTCCGGGTTTCTCCGCGTGGCATCGAGGACCGTAAGTGTGGATCGGGAAGATCGCACCGACGAACGAAAGGACGCGCCGGAAAACTTTCGACGACGTCAAAGACGTCCTGCCGACCACCGCCGGCGGTTTGGACAAATTAAATGGCCCGGTATTAAAAGTTTGACGTGAAATTATGGAGATTTATGACGGGGGAGTCTCGTGCCAATCACCTCCGCCGTTTGCACCTCTGCCAGTGAATACTTCTTGCCAGAAGCCCTTGCCAGTGCCCTCCATTGTTGGATGGCGGACGGGGCTCGTGGATTTCCCTTTCAGATTGTCCCTGCTGCTACTTTTTGAAGTGCGACGCGACGTGTAACATACGCCGCCAACAATCGGTCGTTGCTTGTGTATTCGTGTGGCGCATCTTGCCACACGGCTTAACGGTTCTCGCTAGCATACGGTTTTTTGTTGAGGAGGACGCCCTTCAAAAGCGGTCCCCGTTCCGTTCGACACTTTATTTTCGGCACGCAAGGGAAATAGTATTTCCGTCAGTGGCTTTCCGCCGTCCCGGTGCCAGTGGCGCGCATCATAAACGACGTACGGGAGCGGGAAATTCTTCGAAATAAAATATTGCCACCAAATGTTGCCACCAACCGTGTAGTTTTGTCCGGTCTGGTCCACCGCCGAGGTTCATAAATATTCATTTCGTCTGAAGTGCTACAACAAATAAAATGCTGCAGACAAAACTCATTTGTGGGCTTCATGTTTGAAGGTTTTGAATTTAATCAAAGCAATCGGATGGTCCGTGGGACAGCCTACGGGGGTGACTTGATATGTTTCCGACCTCAATGGTTGTAAGTCTTCTGACGCGTTGACTCACCAAAACTTCAGCTAGTTTTTCTAAGCAATCGTGTTTTTACGAAAATGAACAAAATCGAGTATCAAGCTGTCTTTAAGTCATTTAGTCATTTTGGGTTACGGAATTTAATCGTGGCCGTAAGAGCTTGCGAGACGATGAACGTTCGGGTCGTCCAAATATTGCAACAACAAGCGTCACATTTTAAATCAACAATTAGACAAGAGAAAGCTTGCGGCTATACCATCGCCTTTACAGTGACTTGTGTTTGTTCCCTCATTTAAAGATTTCGCTCCCAGGACAGATTTTTCCGTCAAATAAAGAGAAAATGTTCTACTTTTCCGAGAACTATTTGGCGGTGGTTACAGAGATGAAATCATCGCTAGAAAAAGTGTGTAGAGTCACAAAGTGAATATGTTGAAAACTATAAAATAAAATTAAGAAAAAAACAATTCTTGCATCTTTGTTGGGCCAGAAATGTTTCAAGTCACCCTCACAACCGTCCCAAGAACGAGCTGTCGCTCCTGGGCTTTCTATGGGTGTCGCTGTGCCAAAGTGTTAACCCCTGTTTCATTAGTATCTCCTCCGATCATTCCGCCCGGCACAATGACAACGATTGAGCGATAAAGTGGCGAAACATTATTCCGATTTTAATGCCCCGGGCTTGCCGGTGGCGATCGGGACACGCACGCAATTACCGCGGCGCGTGTAATAGTCTCACGCACGGTCGGTCACGGAATAGAAAAGTGCCGCCTGCTCAAGAGGCCACGTGAACGGCCACAACAACAACAACAGCAACAACCGATTCGGGCGCGTCCAGGCGAGCACTTTCCACCCCGCTCGGTCCATTTGTTGCGTCCCTTGGCGCTGGGCCGGGTCGGGCCGGGCACAACACGTTGGCGATGCTTTATGCAGCGATCCATTTCAACACGTTCCGTCAATGGTCCGAGAGCGTGTGTTGGACGGTGGCCAAGCGAGCGAAATGATCTCCGTCCGTCGGAAGTGGTTCCGGATCCAACCGGCGCTGCAGATGCTCTCGTCTGCGTGAGCATAGTGGCCGAGTGCCCGAAACTGAACGGAGCACAATTTAATCGGAACCGCGTGAGGTTTGGAAGGGGGCATAAACAAAGAGTTTGGGGCAGGCTCGGAACTCGGCTCGTGTCGGAAGCCTCGGAACCGAGAGGCTCGCTTGCTGGGGAGGCGATTTCTGAAGAGCGCGTGGCGAAGGTCCCAGCGCTGGCGAAGGTGGCGATGGGCGAACAAATGTCCTTCGAGGACGAGTGCCACCGACGATGGGGACGATGGGAGCTGTGTATTTTTCGGTGCCGGTGCCGGTGCCTGTGTGTGTGCTTCCTTGCGCAGACGCAGACTGCGCACAGCACCGACTCTCCGGAGGGAAGCTTTTCAATGTCGTGGGAAATTAATCGAGCTTTTCGATCTGCCGGGAATTTTCGACGGACATGGGGTTCGGGTCCCTCGGAGAAAGAAAGAGAGCGAGAGAGAGTGAGGGAGACGAGGGAGGGAAAGAAAATTTCCTAGGAAAAGCCTTGCTCGTTCTCTCGCTCTGCTGGCATCTTAAAGGGGGGCCGTTTTCTTGACTATCGCTGCGCTAAGGTGAATTCGATGAGGACGGCAAAATGATAGCTTGTCGGAGCGACCTTGCAGGATGGGCCTCCCGGAAGTGGCACCATGTACGTGGCGTGGCGCGGCGCGGGGAACTGATATTGAAATGATACGCGTGTATCGAAATCTAAGAAACATGAAAAATCACCCACCCACCAGGGCCAGCGGGTACGATGCGGCGTGGATATTTATTATTCCATTACCAGCCGTGCGTTCGGTACGGTTCGAGCACCGTGAGTGCGAACATCGAAAACCAATCTTTCACCCGGTCCCGGTTTTTCTCTGCACGGTGCATTGCGCAATGCTGGAGCATCGATTTTATGCGGCTCGCAATCATCTCTAGTCCTCAAAACAGACCCAGAGAAGAGTCAGCGGGGGTCAGCAGCAAAACAAAACAAACCGCCCGCGGTATCCTCCGAGGCCTAATCGGATGTGACCTCATTCTGTCGGCCCCGGACCCGTTGCATATTAGCATCTTTAATTACTGCTCTTCGAGTGCGCTAGCGGTTCCCCGCAATGCTTGACTCCTGCGGGAGACGGCCCGCCAACCTTGAGGTCGCCGGTTGTTTCGAGTCCGTGACGAAACGTGCAGTATCTCTGGCATCGCGAAAGCGGAACCTCCCGGGCGAAAGTTGGGCGAAATCGAACCGCGGCCCGGTGGCGGAGCAGTAACGTCATGGCGCCTCGCCTCGGTGTTGCAATATGCATCGGCCGCAATTGCACTGCCGAGACGAGACCTGCCGAATCAATTATTAATCCCCGAGTGCGGGCCTCGGTGGCTCAGTTCACGCTCCCATTCGTTAATTTAAAATCGAATTAATGAACACGTGAATCACACGCCACCATGACCCGACGGTGGCGGCGAGCCGGTTGCATACATTAAGGCGCACACGTACACGCGAAGCCGGAGCTCCGATTTCCGGTGCCCTGATCGATGGTTTGATGGTTGCGAATCGGTCAGCTGGGAAAACCGGCTTGTCGTGCGGGTGCACATACACGCGGACACTGTCTCACACACACACACGCAGACCGTTATGTTTCGCATATCATTAGCAAGTGATTGTGACCGGTAGACCGGTAGACCGGTGGTCGTATAAATTATGCAAATTTATTTATGAAACTTCTATTGCGACTCGCCCAGTGTCCGTAGTGGGGTCGCTATGCGCCGAGCCACCGACGCTGTCATTGTGTGCGAGTGTTTAGGGGTCCATCGCTTCAGCCGGGACCGGGGCCGTGGGTCCGTTTCACCCATTAAGAGATCCCTGGCTGGGGCGGCCCATTTTGTGGTGTAAGATTGCAAATTGAATTTAATCGTGGCTTAAAGATTTCATCACTGATTTCGCAGCGATCGGCGACCGCAGCGACGGGGGAGCATAAAAACATTAAAAAATCCTGATTCCCGTGGGAAACCCGGCTTGCGCGACTCCGTGGAGACTCGTGGATCACGTGGTGTCAATCACTGAACTGGGATGTGCTGAGGTTTTTGGCATGAATCGATAATCGGAGCTCGGTGAAATCATTGACAAAACATGCCCGAATAAGCGCTAGGTTTAAAATGTTCATCTGTCTGATTTATCACACAGCCCGAGTGAACAGTGTTCGGGAACTCGGGAATCGGAAGCACCTCGCTCGAAAGATAAGCCAGCCGGTGATTGATAAACCGAGGGTCCAAAGTCGAATCGATGAGCCCGGTGAAGCGAAAGGCAAGGCAGCTTCTTCGCTATCAAAACGATTCCTGAACATTACCTCAAGCAGCGTTTTCACCGTGTTTCCATTGTTCCAACGCGCTCGGACCGCCCACTTTCTGCGGCCAACATGTTCCCACTCATTCTGCTAAAGCCAAGCTTGGGGCCTCGCTGGAGCCTCGCTGGGGCCGGAAGATGGCGCATAAATTTGCCTTTTCCGCTTATCGTATTCGACATAAATCAAACACAAAACTTTACCCGGCAACCGGAAGGGACAAGCTGCCGGCTATCATTCGGAACGGGTTACGCTGAGCCGAGCGCCTGGCGACTGGCGGTTGTTGCTAAACGCGGTCGGCAATTATCATAAAAAAGATTGTTAAGCTACCGATGTGAACGATGTGTTAAAAATGGATCCGTCGCTTTTGAGCAGCGAATGATGGTGGCGTGTTCACGGTTCACGTGCGTTTTTGGCGACCATTACTCTTGCGGGCTTCCTCCACGGTGTTGACAGATCGGCAGCACCAGACGCCCAAGCCCAGAAATGGCAAGCAATATGCATATACTTTGCGCGCTTCTCACGACGACGCTGGATGAGACCCTTAATTCGAAAATTCAATTTATCATCTGCGAAACCGTTACTACTGGGCTGGGTATCGGCTCCGGTTCTCCTCCGCCGGCCACTTCGATCGGACGAGACGCCTGTTTGGTTATTAATGACCATCAATAATCGACCGCCGAGCGTCCTGCGGAGCGAAGCAGCCCGACGCCCGGCGAAGCAAATTATGGTTTTAAAACGCGCATGAGTGTTTCGCCCTGTCACTGGTTAATTATTAATGTCGCGGCACTTGCGGCGGCGGTAAGTGGTGAGTGGGGTTTTAATAACTGGTATTACGTACTTTTTTTCTCTCTCTCTCGAAAGAGGGACCGCCAAAGTCCTTTCTAATTCCGGAAGCTCCCCGGCCCGGGGGGTGCCACGAAGGCTGATTGATTGTTTTCGAATCTTTGTGAAATTTTCGCACCACACAAGGCGGAAGCTGCTTTCAAAAAGTTTCGCCACTGTTTGGCACTGTCATTGCCGGGCGCTGTTCCCGGAAGCAGTGCCAACACCGGATGCATGATCGAGGCGGCACCCTAGTTTTTGTGTACGGTTCGTAGAGATGACTATGTAAATAAAAGGGGAACTAATCGAAAGTGGGGAATAGAAATAAATGATATCCTGCCACTAATAGCAGTAAGCAACGGTTAAAAGGTATGAGCTAAAACGAAGTGATTCTGAACCGCTACTCGCTAGATATGCTAGATGTACGAGAACGATCAGTACGAAACGGAACGCTAGCTGCCCATCGAGAGAGTAGTATAAATGAACCAGTAAACGGAAACGTACGGTAAAACACATCCAGTAAAAAATAGAACCGACTAGCCACAGAAACGAACGTTCAGTAATTACTAGGAATAGTTCAACAACACCACTAGAACTCCACCAACGAACGAAAACATTTAGGAGAGAACAGAGAAACGAAACGGAGTAAAACTAATGCGTAAAACGAAACGATCAAAAACGTCCAAACAGCAAACGTGGCTATGCCGCTATGCGGCGTATTGGCGTTTGCCACCTAAAACAAACGGTAATCAATCAAATGATTAATCAAACTATCGACACGAGAAACACGAGAACGTAGCACGGATATTTGGCTGGCAATCAACGTAGGAAAACGAATGAGAAATCCAACGACGCGTAAAGGAACGTAAAATAAACTAAAATCGAACCAAACGAGCCACGGCACGAGCAAC
Source organism: Anopheles cruzii (assembly GCF_943734635.1). NCBI lineage: Eukaryota > Metazoa > Arthropoda > Insecta > Diptera > Culicidae > Anopheles > Anopheles cruzii. The sequence continues at coordinate 64,596,267 of NC_069145.1, forward strand.
ATGAAAGTTCCAACTCACGGTTTTGGTTTTTCATCACCGCGGACCAGCACCGGGAACTTGTGGGTTGAAGGGTGAAAATAAGGCCAGTCCAGGGTGGGGGACGAAGAATGCACCCGAACGCGTGTGAAAATGTCCGTGCAAACGGATTTCCCTTAATTTTTCCCCATTTTTTCAGCTAAACCGTACTGTTGTGCGATACAAAAGATTGGACCGAATGGTGTGGGACGGGTTCCCGTGTGTTGGGATGGCCACCAGACACGGACAAACAATTGGTGAAACAATGAAAAATTCTCCGAATATTTTTTCGCCCGCTATTATGTTCACCCGGCCGTTTGCTTGCTGCCGTGTGTAAACCACGTGAGCCGGTTTTTCGGGCAAAGGAGTGGCCGAGGAAGACCCACGCATCCGGGGATATTACTTTGTGGATGTGGAATATGAGGCCCGATTAATTGCGAAGAAGGAGAGTTCCGGACGAACGGAGATGTCTGTCTGCTTCGAGCAAGCGGCATTCCAGACGGATGCGAAGGGAACATTGTGATAGTCAATATGTGATTTCAGAGAACGAGTTCATCTTTTGACGGGGCCAACACGAGTTCCTACGTCAGCAAACATTGGTTCGGCCGGACGGATAGATGGTAAAATAATCGTTTTTGCATAAAGCAGCAGGAGTCTATTTGATCTACAGGAACGATACTCGGTAGCAATGACGGTTTCACGATGGTGGAGTGGCCCAAACGCTCCATAAAAATGTGAAGCACCAGGCGTCTCCATCGGCCGAAGTGCTCCGTTCGAGTTCGTCAAATATTGTTGCAACCAAGACATTATACAAAGCATACTACGTATTGGACTTTTAAAACGGTTTTTGTTCATCACAAAAAGCTCGTTCAGTCATGATGCTAAAAATCAATTTAAAGTACTTGGTATGAAATATTTTTTATGTTTATCAAGAGTTCAGTGATGGCCATTAGTCACGTGAATGTCAATTTTTACTCTTCAAGTGTACTATTTCACGTACGCTGTAAATTCAACAATGGATATGTGACCAAAGCTGAGCCTGAAATTCAAGCAAATAAATTGAACACAAGCTTCTGCAGTCCTATTATATCTTTAAGGATTAAAGTTAGTTTTCTACCCTTATGCAAAGATGTTTAATCAGCTTTTACTTTAACGACACTCCCTTTTGGCATGTTTACCGAAACAATACTGAACATGAAAATCAACCAAACTCTGCCTTTCCCTGCAGTTTGCCAGCCTGCTCGAGACACTATTTCAAGTACGCTCCGGTGTTGTTTTCTTTCAACACAGACTTGGCCCATGAACAAACTTCAGTTCCACTGATTGGGCAACCGGGCAGAGTGTCCTGCCCGGTGACGGCACAGCACTGCAGCAGAACAAAAAAAAGGTACAAAACTTTGCAGCAAGCACCTGAGCCAGGGACGGCCACTGGTAACAACCTTCGCCGATAATATTGATAAAACTGGTCCTGTGTGCAGCTGTATGTCGTTGTGTTGGCGGAGTCGCGAGTTTGGTAGTTAGCAATCGTTCCCCGGCACCGGCACCGGCACCGTACCGTCGCCCTAGACCAACTCGTTAGCCTAGGTGCCCCTGAAGTGCCTCCAGAACTGTACAGAACATTTTATAAGTGTTACTAACTTTTTATGCTAACCTACGCCCGGGGTCCTGGGAACCGCCAGGCGGGCCCCAGGCGGGCCCCAGGCGGGTGTTTGCGGGCGCGACAGGAACGAATCGATATGGTTTTGGTGCAAAGTTTGGTAGATTTTAATAATTCGCCTTGTACCCGCCTTGGGTGAGTGTGTGTGAGTGTTCGGGACATTCTGCCGGTTGACGGTGCCACAACTTCTTCGCTTTAACCTTCGAATTATTTCGATCGGCGGAGTGCCAGTCACAGCATAACCACCCCATACGGGACCGATACACGCCGTGGGAAAGGTCCGTGCTGATGTAATTGCACTGATGGTAGTCGTTAGAATAGAAACACTGTTTCGTGCCGGGACGTTTGACACATTACGGGTTCCAGACCGAGTGCGGGCAACTAAGATGTCGCATGTATGCTGTCAGTTGTCAGTGACAATGATAATCATTCATGAAATACAACATTTGGTCGTTGTATTCGTGCCCTTGCGTAGCTTAAAGTACACTTCCGGCATCGAACAATAGCGATCGTCTATCGACCGATCTAAAATCGCAACTCCCATTTCGCGTTTAGTGGATGGTCGTTCTGAGTACATAGTAAGAAATAATGTACACCCCCCACGCTGATGGTCACCGGTTCACAGGAGCGGCAGTAGGGAACGTTAAATAAAGTGGTAAAGTTTTGATTTGCCAAGATGCCAGCCAGCCCCGCGGGAGGGCCATCACCATTATAGAGAAGCCGTGATTAAAATGTACATCGAAAGGGCTTTCGGTTGTCTTGGTGGGCGCCACAGGGACCGGCGAACCGGAGGCCACCGTTAAGCCCGCCATGATCTATGCTTTGGCTCCGTTTGATTTATCACGACCGATCCGAGCATCAAGCGCACAATGTTCGGTCGTGATGGCCACAGCCGTCTTGAGCAGCAGCCCAGTCCAGTGGCAGCGAATGCAACGCCGTCGCCTTGGCCGCGTGTCGCTGACGTCACGCGCCGGGAGCACACTCTTCGCCGAATCATTAATAACTTCCTGGCTTCGAAGGCCCCGACGAACGCGCTCAGTCAATGCTATCAGGTTACACATTAAACAAAGCGCCATCGGAATGAGAGAGAGAGAGTTTCCCCGGTTGCGCTTTTCCCGGGTCCATTTACACCTCCATCAAAACTAATGGTCGGACCATCGGTATTAAACGTGAATCGGGGGAGGGCGCCGGCTTCCGGTGAGTTTTGATTTTCTCCGGCGCGATTCCGTCCGTCAGATTCCGGGTGATGATAATTACAGTGCCATTCTGGAACTTGCCCGGCGCGCTCTGTGTGAGTGTTTAATTATTTAACCTTAGCACTTGGATTTCGGAACTTAAGTTTTGACTGGCCAGACAGACTTTCGCTACTTACAGCCCGAAAGCTGCCGTCGAGTGTTCCGAGCAGTTTCTCAATCATTACTGATTTATGGGCAGCACGTCACCACTGCTGAGGAGTTTGCATATCTACGGGTTTGGTTACCGGGCACAAAGCAACAGAAGGGATCCCCCGAGCAGGTTCCGGAAGGACCACCCGCCGCTGGCCAGCCTTCCAAACGAGTGCACAATTTCTCAAATTGATTAATGGCGGCGCTCGAGCACCGTGCGCGTCGAAAGTGCGTCGTCAACACGAGCGTTCCGGAGGGTTTCGGTTCGGCTCGCCGGTCGATTGGCTCCTCGGGGCTTGCGTGATGATGTTATCTCCGGGCCATCTAAAAATATCGACCAACAAACGATGGCAAGCACACGAATTCGACGACGGACGACGACGTCGGCCCGGCAGTTTATCCGGGCGCTTTGGGATAACGTTTGATAAATAATCGCCCAAGAATGGGCCAGTAATTCGTAACACATAAATTCGTTGTCTTCGCGCCGGTTTTCGGGCAAAGGCCTCCCGGCGGCGAAAGAAGCCCGGAAGCCCCTCTTTTTCTCGACCATGTTCTCGGCTCCGGCTGCCGCCGGCTGCTCGGGATAAGGGGAAGATTATCGATGTAGCCTAACGTGGCGCGCAGTGCCATCAACGGTGATCCCGATGGCGAGGCCCTAACGTATGCTCTGTTGGTGCGGGTCGCCCGACCCGTAAGGAGCTATGCCGGACCCACACAGGAATGCGAATAAAATGCCGAGCGAAGGCTTTGCGCAGGGTGGAGCGTTGTTTACGGTATCGGTTCGCGTACCGTCCGGGGGCCGGATTGGCTACATAATTGCTTTATAAATTTCTTCAAACTTTACCCTACTTTATGTGCTGCGTGCTATGCAACGCAACGACCGGCTTCTATTCGTTACTTTCTTAAACGCTCTCTCTCTTTCTCTCTCTCTCTCTCTCTCTCTCTCTCTGTCTGCGAACCGGAGCAGTCCATGGCGCAGCCCGACTGTTTGGCTGTAATTATCCAATTTGCGGTGGATTTATGATGGTTGGAAGTAATTAACGATCATATTCGGCGTCGAGCACCTTCATTGTTATTTTGCCGTTTTTGTTCGCCGCCTTCGAGAAGGACCCTCTGGGTTGCCTTGGTGGGTCTCAGGCAGCGCGACGACCACGGTGTGGCGGCACACTAAAACCCTCTTCAGCCAGGGGGTCTCCTCTAATCCGCTCGGTCGACGGCGAAGATACAGGCGGACCGAAAATTTTAAGCCCCATTAGGGAAAGTTTTCAGTGCCCGCGCTAGACGTGTCCTCGGTGTGCGGGACGGAAGGTCAGAAGGTCACAGCGAAACACAGCCATCAGGCTTAGGTTGAGGTTTGGTTCCGATGCCGGTTTTTTTTTTGGTCTGTCTCATTTTCCCATCAAAGCCCGCCAAAGTGATAGTGATCGAGTTGATGGTGCTGTGATGGTCCGGGCAGGACGATTTCAAGCAGAGCTAGTAGCTCCGGGCGTTGGATCAACGATTGAATGGCAAAACAACCGACCATGGTTCGGACCGGACCAGACGGACCGGAGTTGACAGAAGTAACTAACTGTCAGCGTAGCGGTCTCGACTCCTCGGGAGAGCTAGGGATTTGCGGTGGTGCCGAGCAGATGCCACCGGCCCTTTTGGACAGGGTCAATCACACCCAGGGCCATCCGTTCGAACCGAGTGAAAACAAAACGCTGGCTGCAAAAACCGTTCCCCGTTTGATGGATCGGTTGTGGTTTTGGTCCTAGGGCGAGGTTCCCCGTTTTAGCGTCATCGTCCGCGTCCGGGCGGTCCATTTCAATTGACATCGCCCGTACCATCAATCACATTCAGGCGTCAACGAGGTCCGGACGCGATGGGCGACTGCCACAAATGCCACTTCCGGTGGGCGTCGCGCCTCGGGGCGAAGAGATTATGCGCCGCTACCGAAGGAATCAAAGGACCGGGCGACCGTTGAGAGTGCATCACGGATGCCAACGGTGCCGTTCGAATGGACTGCAGCGCAATCCGTTCCGATGGGATCAGCTTTGGGACACTTCACTCGATCACGACTTGCCAGAAGACTCGTCCATCACCGGCGCCGGCCAGCAACTTTGTTTACTTTGCGGGAGCTTCACTTATCGCTCACCCGGAAGGAAGTCCGATATAGTGTCTCCCGGACGCTTCCCAGCTCATGGACATGGATGGACATTATGCAATTACGATCGATTAAATCGAAGACGGCAATTGATAGCTTCGAAACCCGGGGTGCTCTTATAAAGCCGGTTTTTCCTCCGGTCCGCATGAACTAATAGAGTATTGTTTGATGAAAAAAAAACACTTGTTCTTTTTGTCATCCCTTGCCACCGATGGAGACAGAGCTCAGGGAAATGTCTTTATCCTATCAATCCGCTTCCGGGCGAAACCCATCATCAGCGTCGTCGTCGTCGTCGTCGTTGAGTAGCCCAACGTGACGAGAAAATCGAACTCGAAGGTCACCGTTGAAAGGAAGAAATTGACATAAATTTGCTAACCACAGAGTCGGGAGAGTGAGAAAGCAACAAAGAAAGTGAGAGAGAGAGAGAGAGAGCGGGTGAAAAAAGAAAATGGTGGTGAAAATCCTTTTTCTGCGTGAAGGATACGGGTGAGCGCGCGCGCTGGATGCGTTTGACGGAGCGTTTCGATTTATCATTCGGCCCCCGGGCGACATCTGCTCTGGATGGGGCTGGTGCGAATTTTATGCTAACGAATAATGTCAGCATTTTCGGGCGGACTCCGACCGATCGGGCGACTGGCTTCGATTGTTCGAAGTCATCAACCCGGTACCCGGTTCGCTTCTTTTCTTCCTTCGGTTCGCCCTCCTCTTGCGGAAGTCCGTTTTTGTTATGCAAATGGCACCCAGGAGATGGGCGCAACATTTAACTTTCGCAAAGCTCCGCAGGCCGTCCGGGGGTCAACATATTCCTGGGGGGGCACGCCGGGGGCCACGGGGCCACCGGCGATCGCATTCGGAAGCGGTTTGTACGCCATTTTGTACTTTAGCTACATTCTATTGTCAAACGTCGAAGGAGTATAAATATCGGGCGGGCGTCAAACTTTAAGCGCCAAATCCGCGTACAAATCATCACCTTCTTGCCCACCGATTGTGGTGTGTGTGGGGTTGAAAAAATTACAATAAATCAGATTTGTGGGTGCCTTTCCGATGGCCCTGATACGGGGCTACAAATCAAAACCGCACCATTGCGCCCACGGCACGGCACGGCACGGATCAAACGATAACCGGCACCGGGGAGTGAAATTAATTATCAAATAATGCAACCGTAATGTGGCGCATACTGGCGACCCCCGTAAAAATTGGAGCCACCTCCACCCATCGGCTGACATCGAAACCACAATCGAGGCAGTCGGTTCCCGCGGGGCTCGGAGCTGGACCCCGGAGGCCAGTAACGGTAGATCCGTTCTCTCTCTCTCTCTCGAAAGCGCTACTAATTGCAGCGAAATTTAATCTGTCGTCACCATTAGGCGCAGTGGGCGGGACGGGTCCCCAGACTGGGTGGCGGAGTTTGTGGGATCCGCTCCAGAACCACCGTCGCCGGTAGCGACCGTAGCCAGAGGCAACACCCAACCACTGGCACACACATCAGACAGTGCGCCAGGCGGTGCTGCTGGTTGCATAATTCATGTTTCTAATTTCGTTAGTCGCTCCCGAAGGTCCTCGCTGGCTGGCACTCCTCCGGGCGGACGGACGGACGGCAGTCGCAGTGGGCGGGCTGTGCGTCACATGAAAATCAATTTACGAAACCAAAGTCTTCACCGGACTTTGGCCGCACACCGGACATTGTGCATCGGGAATCCAGTTTTCGGTTCCACCATTACAACCCGCTCCCGAACACAATTTATCTTGAGCTCTCGGATGCGGACCAGACGTCGCCTTCGATCAAGGATCTCTGCTCTCTCGGGCTGGCCCGCTCTCTCTCTCTCTCTAGCCCTGCCGGGGATGACGGATAATTAGGTGCCATATCATACGGGAGCAATTATTTAATGTTGTAACGATAGTCGACGCATCGCGCACGTGGCACTGATCCGTGGCTGTCAAGCTTTAAACCTATTAGCGGGTCGGTCGGCCGCGTTTGTTTTTTTCCTTGCACTTATGCACCATGCACCAATTAGGGACATTCAATTATGCTAAGCTTTGATTGCTTCTGTTTATGCGGCTTTTTTATCACACCGAACCATTCGCACCTCCGTCGTAAGGGAAAAAAGGGATGTCCGCTTGAATGGAAATTGAAATATGGTTCGATAAGTCGGACTAATGATTGAAAGTGGGAGTTTTTTTTTCGCTCTGCCTCAAATGCAAAATGGCAGCCACACAGCGTGTTCGTGCACGACGCTAATTAGTGGCTCGTTTCGATCGTCGCCCCCTAGCCGCCAAGCGCCAAGGATTGCTCCGTCCGATTGAAAAGTGCTCGTCCGCATGCCACCGGGAGTCGCAGGTGCGCCGCAGCAGCAGCAGCAGGCGGAGGAGGCGTGATTAGTGAGCAGTTGGCGTTGGCCGTCTTGCGCCTTCGCCTTCAGGGCCGGGCCGGAAGAAACCGTTTGCGTGGTCCATCCTGTATCCGATAATCGTTCACACACAGACACGAGGCCGGCAGCACACAATGTGCACAATGGAAGCCCGATCCTTTTTAGCTCCCCGGGCCACGGTCCCCGGGCAAGTGCGCGCACACACAGCGTGGCGTGTGCGTGTGTGAGGATACCGGGGTGATGGACGACTCGACGTCGTTCAGGGACGGCTTGCTTTAATAGCGATCCACTTCCGGTGAGGTAAGTAGGGCTGCAAGATTAAAGCTGCCACTTTGGTGCTTCCGCCGTAGCCGGTTCGGTGTCGGCTACAATGTATCTTTTGCAGAGCGAGCAGCGAAGGTTTCGGTGCGAAGCTATGTCCCATCGGTGCGAGTTTCATTTTTGAGTCGCCATTTTTATTCCATTCCCTTTGGGTTGAACCATTTCTGAACGATTGTTTAGTGGTGAATAAACGGCCACAATGCGACGCTTGGCTTTTGAGCCATCTTCCAAGCCATGTATTGGTCAAACTAAAGTTCGTCAAGGGGATGAACAGAAGATACATCTAGAGTTCAATCCAGAAACTTACTTCAAACGTTTAAGCAACGCTATCTTAGTTGTTACTATTAATTTTTATTGTTTTTATGTGTTATATAATATCGACACCACAGCTCCTTTCCATTTAGCTTAGACAGCTCCAATACAAATATAAAATTCAGAATTCGTCGATGATGGTAATCTAGGACCTGTCCTGACCTGTGTCCAATAATGGCAAAGAGACAGCACTGGACAGCTTGTCCAGGATCATAAAGATTTTGATTTAAAAAAGGTCAATCAATGTGCCATCTTTCAAACTTATTGACCGAAGATTGATATCTTCATTTAATGGATATTTTCAGCTAGTAAAGTAAAAGTACCAGTTAGTTAAATAGACTATTCCGAATCAGAAACAAGCATCCTGCGCGCTGTCTCGACGCAACGCTCTGTGTTTATCGTCGCAGATCTTCCGCAAATCATCCGGGGAAGTACATTTTATGCTTAAATAGAATTCAATTACTAAAGTGCGTTGAAAGTGCAGTCTAACGATGGCCATTTTTTCGGGACCGCAAAATCTCCGCCAAAACGAATCTCCTTGAAACCACAGGAAAAAACAATCAGCCAAATATGTCCTTCCGGTAGATGGGTGTGTCCCGTTCCTTTTTTTCCACCACAGATCGGTGGCCGCTAATGTTCAAAGTTCCTCACAGCTCACCCCAAACTGTGCGTTAGGGTCGCTTCTCTAGTGGGCCATTGGGAGCGAGCGAAACCCGGAGGCCCGGACGGGCGGCCGGCGACCGTTTCGGGTGTTCGGTTTTTTCTTTCCCTTCGGGGCCGTGATCGTAAAAGAAAATCCCTTGTCACTTTCCCCGTCACTAAGCCGGCGGTAGCCCGGGGCGTGTGTCTGCTGTAAACCCGGCACCGTTCGGGCCCGGGTAGTTGCTTAGTATAGTTAAATGAGGCCGAAGATCGGAGAAAAAGTGCACAAAATACGGTCGGCACACAAAAATGTCAACTCAAATCTGACATATTTAATCAGCGTCGGTGGCCGTAAAAAAGCCGGACCGGGCGGTAACAATAAAAGCGGCCACCGTAGGCTTTGACGGGTCGAGAGGCCAGTCCTTCGTCTCATAATCAATTCAGCATGATGCGTTGTGACAGCGCGAGGACCTGTGACCGGGCCATTGTGACCGGTGGCGGGGTTCGTCAAACGGGCAAACACAGCAAAGAGTGTCCTTTTTTGCGTAATGCAAAATTAAAACCCACCCAGTGTGAGCGCACCCCAGCCCAGGATGGTCAGCAATAAAGTAGCGCGGAGCACACGGAGGAAGCTGGAGCGCCGCGATGCTACGGCTTCAAACGGACCGATCCAGGATTAGGAGGTTTCGCTAGTTAGGCCATCCAAACGTTCCTAGCGAGCAGCATGGCACAGCTTTGACGACGGGGTGGCCGTATTTCAACGAGCGTCTCAACTATTTTGAAAACGGAGTGGTGTTCTGGGTCTGCTATGCTGAAACAAAAACCCTCTCGGCCAAACCCATGTGAGAGTGGAACACATGGGAGGCAGCGTCGGAGCGTAGCCACGTTACTTCAAACAAAGGATGGTAGATCTCAATCATGGCTCAACCCAAAAACGCTCGGTTTAGCTGATGGCAGGATAAAGGCAACGGAAACGACGAAAGCTTTACAGCATCCTCGATAAACGGAAGATACGCTGAAGCAGCTCCTGATCCATGACGGGCACAATGGGGCCTGCCCATTGTCGGAGGACCGTTTGCGTGGCAAGGACACACGGGGCAAGACAGCAGGCTAGCAGTAAGGACGATTTTTGCGGACCAACCGAGGGCCATGACCAGCGGGCGGGCCACTGATGCCATTATCGTGTAAACATGAACGCAAACAGTCCCAAATGAGAATTATAAATATCCTGCTCCAGCAGGATAATTCCCGGAGGGCTAAAGACAAGAATTGGCCGGCCAAGAAAGTGAAAGAAACCCCCGGGCTAGACCGAGCGCGCGAGCAAGAAAGAGAAAGATGGATGGGTTAGGAAGAAGGATACGTTGTGAAGGTTGCAGTGAATGGCCAACCGGAACGCTGCTAGCGGAAGGCCTAGGTCGCAAACCCGTTTGAAGAAGATCGGAACAGAACGGAGACCGGGACCTCGATGATCCTTCGCTGGCGCTCTTTCATATACATTGTACTTGTCTTGAGAATCCAACTCCCAACCCGGCTCGGCTCGCCCCCGGGGCCGGGCCCATGTTGCTTGGCCGTGACAAATGGTCCGCCTTCGAGGCGCGTTCTATGCGCCAGAACGCGAGCGACGGCGCTCTAGTCTCTTTAAGGACGGGAGGAGCGGCGGCAGCGAGGTCTTTCGGTGGTCCCTTTTGCCACCGCCGAGGCCATGTTCCACCCAAATTACATATCTCCCCGGGCATCATCATCCTTCACCAGCGTTCGGTGAGCTTTATTTCCCATTTTCCGACCGCCCACCTTCCGACGTGGCCGAGCGTGGTGATGGATCCGCGCGGAAGTCCACTTCATGTTCGTGTGGCGTTCGCCCCGGACGTTACACAACGACGACGACGACGACGGTTTGAATCCGTTCCGTTTCGTAAGGGCCACGAATAAATATAAATCATCAAATCTGCTACCCATGCATTACGTATGCGTCGCTCGGTTTCGACCCCCGCGCCCGTATCCTTTCTTTACGGCCCACGGCCGTGAACGATGGTGAACGTCGTACAAAGAGAGTGGAAGAGAGAGACAACAAATCGCTCTCTCTCTGCCTGGGTTAGCCACTCATCATTGTGCCACACTCATTGTTGTGTGCCGCCAGCCCGGTCGCTAGGCCAGGATATAAAGTCATCGGAAACAATGGGCTGCGCCTAACGCACACACGGAAAGCAAGTCACATAAAAAGGGGCAAGGACTCCCGGAGGCACTTATCGGCCCAGGTGGCCAGCGGCCCGGCGAATAAAAGCGAACCCCGCAACGGGTCTTTAGTCCGGTTTAGGCTAAAAAGCTTACGTTAAAGCCTTTCAACGACCGCAGCGCACCGCAGCCGACGGCAATTCAATCGCCATTTTGGCGCATCCGCTGGGCGCATCGATCTACGAGGAGCACTACCGAATCGCCCCGTTATTACACCGCCAATAATCCAACACTTATTACGGTGCCGTCTTTTCGGGGGTTCCGGTGGCCTCAGGGCTCGTCCTTAGGCTCCACCCGGCCCACCGGGCCGGCGTTGGCGTTGATCGTGTTGGATTACGGGGCGGGTTGTACATTCCCATTTTATGCTTTCGTGTGGCATTATTTTCGCGTTGCTTCGCGAGTTATGGCCTTACGGAGCGTACCGTTGCAGAGTGTAGTGTTCTTCGCACCAAGGCCTTCCTTGGCCGTTTGTTTGAATTCGCAAGCCTTGAGCGTGGGCTGGAACCGTGTGCCCTTTTCTTGGGCCGGAAAAGTGTTGTGTCTTTTGTTGTTTCGGGATTATTTGATCTGCCCACTAAGCCGAGCAGTCGCGAGTAGCGTAAAGGTGGGTGATGATGCGACTTGTATCACCGGCGAAGCCAAAGGTCACCTCAGGATTGCCGCGTGCTCGCACGAAACCGACAGATTTAGACATCGAGTGACGCACAGACGGTGCGAAGGGCCGGCACGACCGTCATTTAGGATTGCATCGGAAAATCCCTTTACGAGGCTTACGAGAGGCAGTAGTTTCACTGTTTCAGAAGGGAAAAGCCATATTAAAATTTTTAAATACTGTAGAAAATATCAATCAGCCACAACTCTTTTTTTTGTTAGCATTAATTTCCACGCACACATGTATTCGGGGAAGAACTCAATTAAAGGACCTCTCTTAGCAAACGATTCTATTACGAAACAATTTATAGTTTCGATGGATTCGGAAGCCACGTTTTGTGAATCTCAGTCAGCGATCATGAGCCTGAACAATAGCCTTAAATAAGCCTGAATCGCGGTTGGGTTGCTGATAATTCGATTCAAAATATAAAATTTGACCAATTAAGAGCGCGAACAGTTTATGAGCTTCATGATCACTCTGTGTGTGTGTGCCATGATTTAGTTTCCGCCGCGAGTGTTGGGCGATTTTTGGGCTTCAATATCTAGGATCCGATCCCGAACTCCCGTACTCCATTCCATGCGATTTATTTGTCCACAGAAATCGAGGCACGAATCGCGAATGCCAACGCGCAATATTTAACGAAGCACAACGGCTGCCGCCGGTTGGTGCACTTGCTCCTGTGGCGATGGCATGCGCTCGTTTGGCAATCCATTAGCATGTCGGCAAACGAACGAATGCCGTCCCCGATGCAAATTTCGTTTGCTGATTAGTTTACCGAACATGCCCGTCAACAGCTGTTTTAGTTTCTCTCCCTCTCTCTATGGCGCATCTGGTTCTGGTTCCAAAAGGTAGCCCACATCACAAATGTCACTGCGAAGGCCTTCGAGCCAAACCGGGCTATAACGAGCGATGGCCGGAGTGGAAAAAGAGTGCAGAACGAAACAATAGCACAGGACGATGTGTAGCGAAGCAACATGAGTCAAATCTGTTGATAACTATGTTTGCTGATGCACCGTTCCGTTGCAGTAGGCATTGATTCGTCGTACCTCCAGGGAAAACAGGAAATCAGGAACACTGAGTCGGGGGATTTTGCATGATATACGAGGCTCCAATATCCTACAGCCATACAGACCCCGTATCCTTGTTGCCTTGTGGTGAAGTGATATTTAAAAAGTCAAGCTGCTCCACTCGGATACCTCGAAAGGTAAGCATCTTTGAAGTATGTCCATAAAGTAGCGTAGCAGTCGGCTCGAGATTATCTACTTATCGGAACAATAAACAAAGCTTCCGTTCCGTTCCGGTCAGCAGAAACTGGGCCGGAGCTGCAGCTTCAAGTGCCGTAATCCGTTCGCCCGAAATGGACTGCCGGCCGGGATCCGGGTGCAATAATAGGACCGGCTTTGATCATTCCCATCGAATGTTTCGAAGATAAACAAACAGCCGCCCGTGTGCGTGGTCGTAGGCGGAAGGCGGACACACAAAGCACAACTTCGGTCGCCGAATGGCCCAAAAAGGGGGCTCCGCACAGGACCTCCTTACACGGGACGGTGTTGGTGCAGTGAAATGCTTCGGCCATTATCCGATGCAGCTCACAACTTTCGAAATGGCTCCCTGGGAAGCCACACCGTCATGCAGCAGCAGGAGCCGTGCCCACCAAGTAGTGGCCGGATGGTTGGATTTATTATTCACCAAAGTGCGATGTATGCTGTATGTTGCGGACGGTAGGGCGGTCGGGCGTACGGGTAGTATCTCCATACACACCACCACCATCATCCGCATCATCATCATCATCACCGTCATCATCACCGGTCCGGTTAGGGGTTGTTTGGGGTTCCCGACCAAAGTTGGGCGCTGGCGCTGTGCGCGCGGGCAGTGGGCAGAGCATAATTTATGTATGATTAGTGCTGACAGAGATAAACGACGTTAGGATGGCTGGGAAGGCGCACACAGGCACACACACAAAAAGAAACGAGAACTAGCTAACCGGGCCACGTGAAATTCGTATCCGTCGGGGAACGCCATCAGCGAGCGAACGAGGACGGGCGACAGAGAGAAAAGGGGGAGAATGATACTCCTTACGATCATCCGGAAATTCGCTGCGTCGAGGTGGATCACGACCCACTTGAGGCCTCCCGTTCACCGATAAGTTTCTGTGCGGGGGCCTTTCGGCCCCGGACACAGACGATTTCGTAAATTTAAATATGCCAAAATTGCGCTGGCTTGCGCTTCATAAAAAGGGTACGGTGCGGCTACTAAGTGCCACGTCACGGAGCAAATAATTGTGTCAAATATGTCTGTCGACTGTTTTAGGACCGGTCTGTTCGGTTGAGTCTTGTTATTTGTTAGCAAACTTTCATAAAAATCGGGCCCATTGCAGTGCAAACATTGAAGATAAGGTGTCAAGATGGCGATCACTCGCTCAGAGCAAAGGTTTTCCGATGGCATAAAAAATTGAAATTTTTTTTTATTTTTATTTTAACACATCTCTTACAGAAGTGGAGCTAGAATGTTTGACAGGAATAGCTAAAATAAACGAAAGAGCTTAGTTCGCCTTTTTTTTATTGAAACACAATGGTTTTGAACGAAGTCTTGTAAAATTCCCAAGCTTCAATGTCGGCATTTAATTGCTGCACAGTTACACGGTCCGTAGTTTGCGCGTACGCGACCACAAGCGATCCCGGCACAGTGGCCGACTTCCCAAGACACACGCGGACTGAAGGGCTGAAATGATTCAATTTACGTCCTAATTTATTATTTCTATTTTCCGCTGATACGAAAAACTCTGGCCAACCTCCACCCATGGTCGCCACATAAATAATGTGATTAGAGCGGCACACAGAGCGGCCTCAGAGCTGACGCCCGGGAAAAATGGCACCCGAAACCCGAAACTTATTGTGCACCTTTGTGCTGACTTCCGCTTACCGATGCGCAGCATACCGGCAATCATCAACCATTCGCGCCGAGGCCGATGCAGAAACGGAGGGTTTAAATTTAATTAAATACCTCCGAACCGGTTGGACGGTGAACATCGCGACGGGAGAGCTTCACCCTGCTGCTGCAAGGGCGTCCCAAGGGCATCGGGGACGCTCCGCTAGCGGGCACGTGCGCCGTGTGCAGCAGTAAAGATTATTAAGCAACATAAACGGCATACGGTGGCGGAACCCTTGCGGAACCGCCATCTGCTCTCCGGGTTGCTGGGGGGAATCTTTGCAGAACACATCGCCATCCGACGGCAGCGAGGTAAGAAAGAGCAGCACTGTGGGAGCTGTGGCGTCGGTCGGGTTTCTTGAAGCACGCAACCCGCTATGGTCGCCGGGAAGGAATTCCTGGACCGGATGCATGTTTTGGGCTACGCTAAGTGAGTGCCGTTGTGGATGTTCCTTTCCGTTGCGCTGTCTTCTGGTGCGCTCAGGTGGCTCACTTGACAGCCCTGGGACGGCCCAGCAGGCAGCGGATAAGCGCGCAGACCGTCGCAGCCTTCGGAAGGAATGAGCCTCAAGGGCGATCGAGAAGCTGCCCGGAAATAAATTACTTATTTAGAAGGAGCGCCACCAGCGGCCGACCGAGTGAAGTGTGTTTGTTGACTTCCCGTGGAGAGTGACCGTGAAGGTTCCACGGTCGGCTCCACGGTCGGCTACCATCGAGGTTGGAGGTGTTTGTACAAGTGCTTGCTTGAACCATATTTATTTAGACGCACGCCGGCTGCTTCTCACGGGTGCTCCTTTATTAAAGCCCACCCGGTGACGGTTCCCCATCCCGATGCTGCCTGCCCGGTGGTGATTAAGGGCGCGTGGCTGAGCAGGTGCTTGTTGGTAAAGGTGCGCTTCGTTCCACGCTGGGTGCTCCTTTCACTTTTAGTGTCCCACGTGTTGGGTGTATGTTTAGAAAAAAAAACACATCATCCTTCAACTGACACCCACACCGCACGACATTTGCCAGTCATCGTTCAAATTGCAACCATCAACCGGCGTGGCTCCTGTTGTTGGCCTCAGTCCATCCCCCGCGGCAGTTTCGCAACCGCCCCGACCGCCGATCGTGTAAAAATAATCGCACCAATAGTCCAAAGCGCGATTTAGTTCTCCCGTCAGGCCGCCAGCTGCCAGCCCGGGTGCTCCTCCAGGACGATAAAAATCGATTAACGGCCAGCGGGCCAGCCCGTCAACCGGCCGGGGGAGATTGGTTGATGGTTGTTTCTGTGTTGTGTTGTTGCTTCTTTTTTCGATTTCATAAGTCAGTCCGTTCTGCGACAATGCTACAATTGGAGTGGAAAAATATAATACCAGAACCGGGCGCACAGACACACACACACAAAGAAACACCCGAATGGCCATCAATGCGACGCCGACGGGCACACAGCCTTGCCTGTCGATGGCTGACGCCCGCTGGCAGGAGTGGTTCAGGGGTGTTCCCCACGGGAAAAGGGCCGAATCGAAACGACCGATTGCCCCAAGGAGAAGGCGTAAAAATTGGATTAAAAGTAGCCGACCGACCGACCGACCGACCGGCTCTATGGACGTTTCAAACAAGGCTCTGGATCTAATTGAGCTTGGTCCTGCGGCATTTTACGAACGCACACACAAAGTTTGGACAGTTCCAAAAGTTTACGACTGGAACGATCCGAAGTAGTAATTCAGTAATCTCGAGAGTATCGCCGAGAAGTTTTGCTAAAATTGCTTCGCGTTGGCTTATTTGTGTGTAATATCTCGGCCTAGTGGTCTAGAAGAGTTGCAGATCGAAATTATAACACATAAAGAATACTAAATGTAATCTGATTTTTATAAAACTTTTGAGCTGTGAGTTCTGAAAACCGTTTGCTGTACACGATAAAACTATTGAATGGATGTTGTAGCTTCGACTTCGACGAGCACAACTTCTACCTTAACACATGCATGCCGCACTTAGGGATCGTCGTTAGGATTCGACAACATTTCTGAAATTTTCTTTAATAGTTTGATACAGGAGGTCAAATCAAACAGTTAGTCTGTCAACAAATTGGCAACAACAAGTATTTGGCTGCTAGGCGATCATACTAAAGAAACCGTTTCGTGGGGATTTTTTAAAGTAAATAGATGAGATGGGAGTCGAAACGAAGAACGTGTTGAAGGCTATTCCCAAAAAGAACTTTTCGGACCGCTGCGAAAATTTTAACAACTATAGACATAGCTGTATTGCATAGAGTAGGGATTATTTTAAAGGTAATGACAAAGATTTTGAAGATTGATTGAGATAATTAGCAATTTCAGAAGTCGAAGGATATTAATGTGCGCCTGAGTAAGTTTTTTAAAAATAGATGAAGGGAGCTTAAAGAGATTAATAGTTAGTAATAGAAATTAAATGACAGTTTCATAGCGTTCAATAGAAATGAGTCACTTTACTTTCTACTCTGCATATGTTAAGCATCTTTATGACTCATTCCGTGTCTCATAATCTAAATATTGGACTTACAGACTCAATCTGTAGTAATTATTCGATGGACCACTCTTGTTATCATTTTGCCGAGCCCCTTCGGTTTTCGGGTAATTTAAAAAGGAGTATTTATTCGCAACTACAATATGACAGTAATTTAGACTGTGGAAACAAATTAGTTTCGGGTGCAATATTTTACAGTTTGGTTTCCATTCCAACGTCAGTAGCTATTACTATGCGCTCGGCTAAGTTAATTTTGCACGATACTGGCAGGCAAGGGAATAACAAGGATTGAAGGGGAGAGCCGGGCACTCGTTCTGCTAACGTTGCGAAACAAAGTTTACCCTACGACCTACTTACCGGCGACCGATTCAGGTCGAAGACCCTCGAACCGAAAAGCTCTATCGGTATTAAATTTTGCTACTCCCTCGAAACAACAACCAACCAACACACCACAGCAGACAAAGTTACCGTAATGGAGAAGTGTGGAGCTCGGGGGAAAAGGGAGCAGAAAAAAGGGCCCCCTTTCCGATGGTCTACTATGTCCTGGTGGGTACGATGACCGCGCACCGGTTTCTCTTCATCAGCATATTTGTGACTCCGGAACGTCTCTCTCTCTCTCTCTGGAGAAAAAAAGGGCGGAATGGTACAATAAATTTTCTGGTCCCTTGCGCCCCTGGCCGCCACACCATGGGGCCTTCCTTCTGTGGTTTGACAGACCTCCGGGGCTTCTTGGCCGTGGTTTGATGGCAACTTTCACTCCACCGACTGGAATCCTTTCACTGGCCACTAGCTCCGGGGGCCACCGCCGCCGACTGGGGCAAGGAGGCCGACAAGGTGAGTCCCGCCGAAGCCCTGCTAAGAAGTCTCAAGGCCCTCTTCGTTCGGAGAGTGAAGCCTTCATCGCCCCCGGGTGTCCCGTCCTGGGGTAACTTTAGACGTACGGGTAGTGTAACTCCCGGCGCATACATTAGCTCAGCGCGAAGGTGACGCTAAAGTACAGCTCCGCGCGGCACCGGAAGTCAAAGTTTCAGCGCAGCGTTCGGAACCCGAGGCTCTGCTCTGCTCGCCATGTTTACGATATATAAATTTCACCTCGCTGCTGCTGCTGCTGCTGCGTTTAATGACACAAGTTGGGGCCAAGTTGGAAACTTGTTACTTGGCAACACCGTGTAGCGTTATTGGCGTAGGTAACTGCATACGGGTTCCAGTGCCTCTCGTGCCAGTGAGCGGTGTAATGAGCTTTCATGTACTCCGGGACCGGGTTCATACGCTGGCAAGCACTTGCTTTGAGCTTTGAGTGGTGCGTTTGTTAAAAGTTTAGGCTCGGAACTGGCCATGTAATTGTTCTGTGAAGGGCAACGCGCAAAAGAGGTCGTTCCGGAATGACGTTCACACGCCAGGAGCTTCCTGTGGTTCACGTCAAGGCTGCTTTGTAAGGGGAAATTTTAATCAACCCTTAAACACAAATTATGACACCGCTTGAAGGACATTCAACGCACGATTAGTACGAGGCGGAAAGGAAACAGCTTTCGGATTGGGATCCGTACATTTTATAGCTCACCATAAACACGGAGACACGGAAATTCGGAGGGTGGGTCCTTTTTCCCGGCATCACTTTCCGGCGCTCTGATTGATCGCTCCCCAGGCTCGACCGGCGAATCAGCGTTCGAGTTTGATGGCGAGTTTCGTCGGCTTGCAAACCTTCCATTTCGATTTATTGGCCCTACGTGACTCGGCAGATCGGTTCATTTTCCATTTACATCTCTAACCCCGGGCCAAAGGCTAGAACAGCTTCAAACGGGGGCCTAAAAAAGAGGTAAAAAGGCTGAGGCTCCGGCAAGCATCTGTCGTCGTGCGGTGTTGTTTCTTCGCGGGCCACCGAAATAATGTGCGGTGCGGCCCGAACAGTGGTCCGAAGGGAGCAAAACTGTGGTACCGGGACCCTAGAACCCGGAATGTCCAGCAACAAAGTTAGCAACTGCCCCGGGAACGCTTTCTCGGCTCGGCACCTCGGGGGTTGATGATGTCAGCGTGTCATTTATTTCTGCCTTCCCACAGATTTGAGCCCGCCCCGACGGAATTTTTCCTCATTTTCTCCACCGTCCCATCGGGTTCACGGGGTTCCCGGGGTCCGTGGTTTTATTCCCGTGTTTGTGTGCCCGTCGTTCGCCGGCACGGCCGGGTTGTGCGAGTGGCAGAGAGAAGATGTATCTGCGGCGTCTCCGATGGGGACCTTATTTTTATGGTGATTGCATAATTATTTATTCGAAGCCCTGCGCGCTGTTTGTTCGGCGCTAATGCCCGCCATGCCGGTCTGGGTGTTACTTGGCCCGCACACCCTCCCCACCCCGCGCGGCTGGCCATGAAGTCATTCGCGACCCGGCAGCAGCACCAACCCACCCACCGAGCCACCCAGTGTGAACATTACGGTACAACAAATCAGGGATGGCGCGCGGTGCAGATGACGATGATGATGATGGGCACGGCGATCACGATGATGATGATGTCGACGTTGACGATAAGGACTCTCCCCCGTGCCTTGGGGGGGGGCGGGCAACGCAACATTCTGGCAGCTTCGAGCGCAGTCGAACGGGATCAGCGCTTTCAGCAGGCACGGCACCGGAACCTCTGGCCTAGCCTGGCCACACGCGACCTTCGGTCACGGAGCGAACCGACGGCGAAAGGTCAACGGAAGAACAGTGAGTCAGCGGGGCGGGTCTCTGCGAATGCAGTTAATGATACGTCGTTAGGCCACAACTACAACCGTCCGACCCGATGGCCCTCCCCAAACCCGAGCCTCCATCAGCGAACCGTTCCCGAGTAGGAGAACGGGAGAGCCCGCGAAATGGTTATGTGTGATAGATTGTCTTCGAAAGATAGATTTACTGTGGCCGATTGCCGCCCGTGCCCGGGAGCATTTACTTTCTGCCAGTAGCCAGAAACAAAAAGCATCCGCAGTCCGAAGTGGAGCTACTTTCCGGAGCATCGTTTGGATGCTCAAAATGCTCTATCTTGATTGCATTTATTTGTTTTTGTTTATCGTTTTTGAGCCATTTTTAAGATTGGCAGCAAAGTACGATACTGACAGTAGCCTTTAACAGACAAGAACCGAAAGGCGATATGTTGAACAGTTTTGTATAACGAATAAAGCGTGAGTGAAAAGTGATAGTGACGAGTGAAGTGACGCATAAATAAAGTGAGTGGAGTTTTATATTAAAAAGGTTAGGAAACTCAAGCTCTTGTCTGTTGCATGGTAAAGCGTGATGCCATTCTGGAATGGCCATTCACGATAAAGCGTGATGCCATTTTCCTCATTCTAAGAAGGAAAAACAGTGGCCCGGGTTGTTGATTACATTCTGTCTGATGGCTTCATTATTAAATGTGTTTCTTCACTAAAAATGACCTTAAT
Source organism: Anopheles cruzii (assembly GCF_943734635.1). Taxonomy (NCBI): domain Eukaryota; kingdom Metazoa; phylum Arthropoda; class Insecta; order Diptera; family Culicidae; genus Anopheles; species Anopheles cruzii. The sequence continues at coordinate 64,616,813 of NC_069145.1, forward strand.
GGCATTTATTTGCTGCCGGTGAAAGTACAAGAAACAGATGGACAAATTGGCTGATTCAGATCAACACAAATCATACCAATTCATGGATTATTTATTTTACAATGTATTAGTATGTTGCGAATAATGGGTTTACGGATCACTTTGTGTTACTCTCCAAATTCGCAAGTACGCATTAATAAAAAAGATGAGATCGTCGCATCGTCAGATGAGAATAATCCTTTGTGAGCTTGCAGAATTCGGTTGAGGTCGGCAGTTCCGCCAGTCAATTTATCAAATGTCGCTAAATGTAAGCGAAATGGAGGCGCCTAGTACCTCGTAAGATTTAGTGTTGCGCTAGCACTGAGCCCTCCAGCGAATGGAACATTAGGACGAGTAAAACAAGTTCAATTAGTGACACGATGATGTGCTCGTCCAAATGTTTATGTTTCGTCCTCGTTAGCAAAAAACAGCTTTTCTGGTGAAATGGAGGCGTCTAGTGCCCCGTACGAATACTCGTTCGTCTATAAATTGCGTTTCCTATTTCTGCAGCCCGATTTACATATTTTCACTCTACCAAAATGCACACCATCTTAGGCGATACGGTGGCAAAAGCCAGACATATTTATGTTTCCCCTTTATTCACACATCGTTTGTCGCAAGAAGTGAACGGAGTGAAGCGGTTGAATTTAAATATTCGTCGCAAACTGGAGGTTAGGTGCGAGTAATTAAACCAGAAAAAGGCTCCAGCAACGGTCGTCGGCCGACAGGGGCTGGTACCAAAACTCAATTATCACCTGCGCCTTGACAGCGACAGCATCGACCGTGCGACCGAAGCACCGAAGCAGGTGCGAAGAAGGACGGGACTGATGAGAGGGCGTTTCGTACTTTTAATTTTTCCTTCCTCTAATGGCGTGTCTTTGGACGGATGCGAATCCGTGATTTCTTGACTACGGGCCGGGGGTTGGTTCCCGTTTTTTGCTGCCTCTACCGGAGAGCCTCATCTCATTTCCATTTTCTGAAACAATCAGCCTCCGGGGAACGACATCCGGTGCGTGGTGTGTTGGGCGGAAAGTGTGGCCGATGCTGATTGTGAGAAAAATCGGCTAAAACATCCCGTTCCCGGAGACGGGTGTTCTGGTCGGGGCTGAAACTGCAGCCCGGCCGGAGGTTGAGTCGGTCGCACCTTGCTCCGTGGTACGGTTTCGTGTCCTGACGCCCGGATGTGTGCCTCGGCCGTGCTCATCCGGCAGCATCCAGCCGGAGCAGTCCGGAGCCGTTTCTGGCTGACCCGTGTGCGATGCCACCGAAGTGGCACCAGCTGGGTACACAAAGCATAAGAGCATACCGCACAACAAAGCCCGGCATCCCGGAATGGAACCAATCGATGGAGCAGCAAATAGAGAGAGAAAGAGAGTAGGGGAGTGCGTGAGAGAGCTGCGGGACCCTCTCGGGAGCGAGAGCATAAATGAAGCGATAAAATTGTGTTATGGTTTATTTCGATTCTTCCAGCAGGGACTCCCGCTACTGCTCAAGGCTACCGTCGACGGTGGCTGTGTGCGCGCGCGTGGTTTTCGCCATTTTTTCGGCGTTCCTTCGCTGCCATCGCTGAATGCTGGCGATGGCAAAGGGGTAAATATCACGTTCCCCACCGTCCGGGAATGTGGAGCCGTTTTCCCCGAGGCCCGGCGCAATCCTTCGCGACGATGCAAGTTCACCGTGCGCACAGTTTTGGCCCTGTCAGCTGCAGTCAGCTCATCGATGCGCACGGACCCACCAGAGCGAGAGAGAGAAGGTGAGAGAGAAAGAGAGCTAAACATGGCATACACAGACACTCCGGTTGCGGTACACCACCCACCGACTAAACCGCGCTGTACAAGGGCACCGGCGTCCTGGCCCCAAAAAAGTTGGCCAACGATGCAGGCCAACACCGGCTGACGATGAAATGTTGACATTTGTGTTTTACTGCATTTTACCGTCTTCGGGTGTACCTTGGTGGGGGGGGGGGGGGGGGTTGGAGGTGGCACTTCGAATGCACTTGCTGCAGTCACTCACTGTCGCAGTGAGATGGTGGCTTCGGGTGACACTTGGCGTTCTGCATTTGGGCCGATTGTGGGACGTGATTTCGGAAGCTCTCCGGATTGGCACACTCCACACGCAACCGACAGAACTACTACGAACTATCTGGGGCGTCTAGTTTTTGTACCGATTTGAGGTGCGCTGTTGCAGACCGTTTTGCAGATATCATTAAGCTATCGGTATTGGAATTTAGAAACTTTGCAGTAAGCAGTAAGATAATTGTAGAGCACTTTCATTTCGCATCAAAATGCGTTTCGCGATGACAAGATCTAACTTTCTGGCTCCGATCGATGACTGCTTGACTTTGGCGCTCTGGATGGCTGGTTAATTGCAGGAACAAATGCGTTGGCCAACCCGTGCGGTAATCCGAACGGAAAATGGGCAGAAATCAGCAGAAAGAAAAACAGAACCGACGACGCATGAAATGGGACGTGAAACTGAAAAGCCCACTCAGCTCTCCGGGTTCTTCCCCGGCTTGGAATGCGAAGGTATGCGAGTAATTGCGAGAGTACGGCGTGTGGCGTGCCTGTCTTCGTTTTCGTATGTGCCACCGGAAAGCTCCCAAAGAAAGAATAACACAAGAAAAAGTAGCGTCGAGGTACACACGAAATTGTGGCCCGTTCGTGCAAATTGACTTTGGCATATCCTTTCGGGCGCGGGGCGCTCTTCCGCGAGCACCGGGAACACGCATGTGCAGACCCGAAATCATTAATCGATAATATTATTATACCCGAAGGCTGTCGCGCGAAGCCCGGAGGCTCCGAGGCTCCTTCCGTGCTCCTTCGCCAGTGCCTACACTTTCGGCTGCTCTTTTGTCTTCGGTCGGCTCGGTTTGTTTGCCTCGGTCGCTCTACATTTGGGCACTTTGAAGCCGCTCGAAGGAATGCGTTCGTCCTTGCGACTGCACGCGGCCCACGGAGCCCTCGGCGGTTCGGCCTGACGACCGACCGAACGGAGCGCCGTCGTCTTCGCTGCGCGAAAAGAATGTTGTGCATTAAGCAGCACCCGGAATCGGCGTGTTTCTTTCGCCCGAAAGTATGTGCGCTCAACGGGAGGGGACGACAAAATTAGACATTTTTGTCGGCCGGCTTCGGTGTGTTTGTGTTGAACACGGAAACAACGAACAAAAAAAAAACAATATCCAAAGCTCAATTAAAATCATTCAGATCCTGCAGCATTCTCTGGCCATTGGGAAGCATGCCCTACATTTGGTCCATTTCCGGGAGTAGTATTTATGTTCATTATGCCTGCTGTGAGCGGTGAATCGCTTTAAGCGAAACCGGAAGCTCATTCTTCATTCGCGGGGCCGGAAAAGAAAATTAATTTTAACAACAACCTATGTAAAGCGTCCAGTTGTTGCAGGTCTTCTTTTGAAACGATTGTGATTATGTGTGGGGAAGGTAATTCTTTTCACTTTCGTCGGCTTTACTCATTCATTTAGAAAGTACGGCGTTATTCTAGCAACAACGTTTCAAGTGTTGGTCCCGAACTCATGCATTCATTTAATTTGCGTTGATTTGTGGTAGTCCCCAGAGTAAAGAATCCAAAATTGAATAGATAGATAGTCTCATTCAACCGCCAAGAACATTTTATAGTTCCTTCTGATATCTGCCTTCCCATTCCTGTGCGAGCTAATCGCTAGAGCTGCTGGTAATACTCATGGAACTTAAGAGCCAAAGAATCAAATTATCGACGTTTGTGTTAAATGAGTTGTCGCTGGCTTTATTTACTCAGTGCCTGGCATCTGCTCTCCGCGGACTGTGCCGTGCACACACAAAAACAATGGCGGCTCAAAAGAACCCTCGGACAAAAAACTTTTCACGCAAAAGAGTTTTTGCATGTGGTCTACCCTTCCGAACCAGCGAGCGCCAAGGAGCCCGGGGTTCCGTGCGGCCGTGCCCGGGCAAGGCGGGCTAACTTTTTCCACCACAAAATGACCACCTTTTCTAGCTAATCCACCCCAAAGCCAAAGAAGAGTGAAAAGAAATCGTCCCAAGGAGACAATTTTCCGCACCATTTATTTTCCTGACAATTAAAACATTCAGTGTGCAATAAAATTACCCTCTCGCCGAAAGTCCTCGCCACGTGTCTTGGCTCTTTCGCTTAGCCGGCCGCTAGTGCTCGTCTGGCGTCTTACGGCAAGCGGCATACTGTCGCCGTTGGGTCACTCCGCGGCGTGAGTCGTTAAATTACCCAGCCCGGGGATTACTCGCGGCAGAGTCCGCTTCGGAGATTCGGTGGTGCTTCGTTCTCTTCGGTGGCAAAGTTCGGTCGGCTAAGATGCTTCCAAGATCGACCATACTACGGGGGGAACTACTGAACTGATTTGACAGCGTATTGAAAAAGTGGCCAAAACTTTCGGAATTCGGGCGCCCCAAAAAACTAAACGATCCCTTTCCGGTCGTGCCTCGCGCGAACGACTACGATCAGCCGGGGCAAAGCCCACCCGGGCGTGAACTATTGTTTCACATTCCGTCCAGCTTGGAGTAAACTTTTTGGGTGCTCGTGGCCACCAACATTACCGATATTTATTGATTTGGTCACAAAACCCGCGACTGCCACGGACGGTGAACCTAGGCTGAAGCCCAATCCCGGCGGTCGAGGTGGTCGTAATCGTAAACGAGTCGCGCTGGCAGGAAGCGGTTTTTCGAAGCCGCGTGTGTTCCCGGCAATAGTTTGTCACACGCGGGGCGCTAGCCAATTTTTGCTGGTACTCGGTACTTGAGGAATAAAATTTTTACGACATTGTACCGACCGAATCGGTCACCATTCTTGGTGTTACGGGGCCCTCTCGAAGACTATAAACCACACACACACACACACAGACAATGGTGGCAAGGATGGCCTTATTTGCTGTGTCCTAAACTAAATAGTGCCAGCAGTTCCGGGCTCGGCGTGGCCAAAGAT
>NC_069145.1:64626774-64658434 GCF_943734635.1 Anopheles cruzii
ATCACGATCGGTCTTTAATGTGTTGGAACAATCATCGCCGTTTCGAGTTGGGCACTTTTCATCATCCCTTGAGCACAGCGTAACAGAATCGACACAGAACACAGATATTGGAATCGCATCCTGAAGACAGCTTCCTTCGGCCGCTAACGGTTTTCACACTCAATCATTGACGCATTAATCGGGGCGCGTTGTCGATACCTCCGTTCACGAGCAACTCGCCACGGTGCTGCTGCTTACGTGCTGGTATTGGCGCTGCACTGTGTCATAATTGGTCGTAAAATTTATCTAATCAAATTTAACTGCCCTCGAGCGGCGGCCCCGGGCACGCCCTATTATCGTAATGGAATCTCCGCCGCAGGACCCGCGCAAAAGGCCGAAAGTGCCAACGGGATGTGTAATGCAACATAATTCACGATAATAAGGGGATTTCATTATTTCTGGCACCCTCTGGCGCCGTCCCATTAGCTGTCGCCCCACCCCGGTGCCCCGAGGCGAAGCTGGGATCCGAAGGACAATTGTTTCGAGTAGTAATGTTCCCATTTTTTTTCTGCCCCCGGTCAATGGCGGCTGCATCGTGACACACATTCGGCCGACCTTGGGAAAATTCAATTTCGGGACTTATCCTTTTTAACCCCGTTTCCGGGCCGTGGGCTGGGTGGAAATTTATGGTCCGTTCGCTGCGTTTTAAGAAGACGGCCCGCATTTTGTCGGCCTAGCAAAGAGCAATGGCACTTTCTTCGATTTTAGGCTCGATAAAAAATTGGAAGGCTGGAACCCGAAACGCCTTCTTTGGCCGCCGCGACCCACAGCTAGGCTATCCGTCGGGTTTGCTGTTTGCTAAATGAACAAACCTCTCGCTCTCTCGGACTGTGACGTCTCCTCCGAGCATCGGAGCCGTAGATTTCCACGTCAAGTTTCCGTGGAGGCTTCCGTGAAAGATTCCAAACTTATTTATGGAGGTCGCCCTCGTCGTCGGGCTTGCCGAAAAGTTTGCCCGCTGTGTGTTTGTGTTTCTGCTCAAGGTCCTGCGCGTATGGGCTCCCCGTTGGGCCCGGGGCCAGATGGGCAGAGCCAGATAGTGACAGCACACACTCCTTTTTATCACCTCGCTCCCGGTTCGACTGCTTCGGACGAGTCCTTGTGACCGCCCGGACCGCCCAAAACGAGGGCCCCAAATCTAGGACATCGGAGTATTCGGCCCGAAACGGTTCGGCTTCCGTTGGCCGCTCAAGGCGCGGCCTCCGGCCAAACCAGCACCGAGTTCCTTTGGGTGCTCTGCCACGAGTGTGCCGCCTTCCATTTGACGGAATTAATTCACCCAGGGCCTACCGAACGGCGCGATAGGGCGTACCGAGCCGAGGGGTCTTATGTTTATATCGCACATAAAATGATAATTTCAGGACGCGGCCCGTGTTTGGAACGCTCTGGAGCCCACATATGCTGCCGGCAGCGGAAGCAGATGTGCTCCCGAGGACCTCAGCTCGGCTGAAGCAGAACATTCGCCGCGCCAGGCTGATTGCTTGCAAAGGGGGCCTTCGTTAACTCCGCCTTCCCTCACCACGGCCCCAGTTCCTTCGCGTGTGTCGTGACCTCGGGCACTTTCTTTCTCTTGGCGCATTGTCTTACGCTTCTGTTGGGCCTCGGGCGCCACTAGTTTGTTACTCCAACGCCACCGACGCGCGCTGGCCTGGTTGGCAGCAAAGTAGCTGCCATTTCCGGCCAGCACCGGGATTCGCGTGCCCGCGCGAGGCACCACTGTGCTCTACCCCATCACTTGACCCATTTAATCGCTGAATGTACAAACTGCAATTGGGTACAAGACACACAGAGTGTGTGTGTGTGTGTGAGCGTTACAACGGAAATCACGAGCGGCCATGTTCATTCGTTTTCTGTGATATTTGATTGCTGCTGGCTCGCCTTTTCGAAGGATGGTTCGTTTTTTTTCTGCTCGCTCCACTCCAGCAGTGCTGCAACCACGTGGTCTGCGATGGAATGGTCGGAAAAATCGAACGAAAATATTGCACCGCCTTCCACCAATTTTTGTTTTTTTTTTGCTTTTGCTGGCGTGAGACGGCCCGCGGAAGGATTGAATTTTCCGGTGAAACTTTGGCACCCCCCAAACCAGATGGGCAAACGATGATTACACCGGTCGACGATCCGGTCGACCTGCGGCTAATGCGCTCTACACACGGGAACCTAATTTCGGTTCGCCCGCACGACTTCGGGGGCAGTAGTGGTCGGCCTTCTTCCGTGTGCTCCCGTGAGCCCACTATCCGAGCTTCGGCTTCGCGACTGTTTGTTTATCGATAATTGGAATATGTTGCCCCGGTGCGGTGGATGTTTGTGAGGCTCTTGGCTTGGCGGTCGCAGCACTGTGGTGAGGTGTGTGCCGTGTGGCAGGGGCCTTTGTTTGTGAAGGGCTTATTAGAGATAAGATTCTCATTTAACGTTGATTAACAATATATAAATACACCGTCCTGCGCCGAATTATTTTTGGGCATTAGGGTCCTCTCGGAGGGGTTATTTGATTATTTTTAGAACCGTGCCCTTCTTAAACCGTAATCCTAAGAGTAGACAGTTATTGGAATTGGAAGAAGCAACTCTGTGAGAATGATCTTTGAGGCTTCAGACTAAGATCCAGGAAAATGGCTCTTAAGCAAATAAAACATTAAATAAACAAATGAATAAATACATATAGCATTTATAGCAGAGCTCGTATCAAAGATCGGGGTCATTATATAGCAAAGAGAGTCCCTAAAGTTTACTCAATAACTAGCGCAAAGGGAAAAATAAATTAATTACTCGAATTGTATCGACAAATTATTATCTTTCAAGACACACAATCCTAATGCCGCAAAGAAGTGAGAGAAAACAGCTAGAGGGCCATATTTCTTCCTTAAAAGGACGTTGAAAAAGGCCGTTATAAGCCAACTACTTAGAGTCGCCATTACCAATACCGTCTTAATAAATATCGATGAACATCTAGGGAAACTCCAAGGACTCGCCACTAGTTACTAAAATCGATGTTACGCTTGGCACAACACAGAAAAAACAAGGAAAAAGGTACTTTCTGATTTTCAGATATGTGCTCTTCAGTTGGATATATAAAAATAACTCAAAATAGCTGAAAATAACCAATAGGTTTAAGCCTACAGGATTATACAAAATTTATTCCTGACAAACTTCCGTATCATAACAGTGAAGAATGACCACGTTGTGGCCACGTTGAGACTATCTAAAGATTTCCTGAAGAAAATGAGCTCAAGATGGCATTGATCTGCTTTCAGTAATTGATAGACAGCACAACAGTCTCATAAAAGACGAGTGCGTAGCAGCAAAATGAAGAGTTGCCACAAAATGAGAGAAAAGTCAGTGAAACCGTCCGATTTTTCGGTGCTCAATTCAAACCGTAAAGCGAAATGGGCTGCAGTATATGTTTGATTAAATCGTTGCACACAATACGTTCCGTGGGCCGTTGAGTTACTGTACTACAGCCCGGCCGAAGCTCGAACGATCGCTCGGCTTTATGATTACGGTTGATAAATTCAAATAAATTGACCGTTATTCCACCAGCATAAAATGTTACTAATATTGCTTCCGATTTTATCAATTTTCTCTTACAAAATCTATCGTTCTGTAGCTGCTCGAGCCGGAGTTCGGAGTTGTTGGGTGGATAAGACCAACCGAAAGGTTCCATCCCGTCACTCCGATACCAAGTGGCATTTTTACACCTTGTCCGGACTACGGGACCGGGCCCGATGTTGTTGTAATGATCATCATTTACTACATCCTTCTTCACGTGATGCCATCCTCGACGCCGCGCGCAACCTTGGCGCGGTCGACCTCGTAGCTTCTTGCCTCGCCTCGATTTATGACGCTTCGGGCAAGACTTTGACATTTACCTTCGCCGCAACCAGACCGGGCATTTTCATTTGTTTCGTTGGGCAATTGCGCATGAAATAACGATCATGCCGCCGGCAAAGAGGGGGTTGCGCATCGCGCGAGTGTCGTGCCTGGCGGTATTAACTTTTTGCACGTGGCCCACGCCGAGAAGCCGACCAGGCGGCTCTTGCAGGCGGCACTAAAAATAAAATGAACTCGCCGCCCGAAGGCGGAACCTTGGCGGAAGGCAGAATCCATCCGTCCGAACAACGATCGAAATCGCGCCATGCATTATGGAACGGAATGTTTCTTCGGTACAACATTAGCACCTTCGCACAGGACCAGCGGCCCGGGGGGCGAGGGCATGTGTCCGGCCCACCGGGGGGACGCCACACGCCACGAAACACCGGAATCGGATTAATAAAATTCTTCGCTATCGATTTTCCGGCCGCCCACCGGCCGGAATGGAATGCTTTCGGGGGCACCTGCACCGAACCGATCGTCGGCCGACGGCCACGCCACGGGCAGGAGTTTGAATGTTTCCTGTTTCCCGAACGGCCACGAACCGAATGGGAGCGCTGGTGATCGACTTTTACGATATCGACGCAGCACGGGTGAAAAGCGGAGACTCGGCCGGTCGGTAGTATGTTTACGAGAATGTAATACGGTCAGCTATCTCAGCGTGGCCATGCTCGTTTTACCTTCCTGCCGACGGCGACGGCGATAAAGTTCACTGGTTCGAATCGAACAAAGTTCCAGGCAGGCCGGGGCAGGCATTCCGATCAGAATTAAAAAAGTTGCCACCGTTTTCGGTCACCGAGCGAGTGACAGCGCACGGCGCAAAGGGAATGCAATAGTTTTAATGAGTTCAAATGCTTTTGACGTTGCTCTCGTTCATATTTCGTTCTACGTTCGTTTGAGTTGGCGAACAAAATTCTTGCTCTACGTTTGCCCATCGCTCGGTAAGTTTCGCGGTGAGCTATTGCATCGCCCCATTTTGTTGTAAGTTTTTTGTTGGCAAACTGCAAACACTGCCAGCTTCACATCACAGGGACCCCGGAAGGGGCTTAATTGGGCTCAATTTTTTATGCTTCCATAAGCGAATTACAAATTTAATATTTCAACTAAAACTGTAGGCCAAAATCCTTGATTTAGTGTCAAAGATCGAGGCCAACTGAGACAGACAGCAGCTTAAGCAGCAGCACTTTAATTTTCTCGCTAATCTTTTGTCCTCCTTCATTTTGTGTCGCAAAACATGTTTGAGTTCAAGCACTCGGAGGGTTGAAAATGATTTTACAAACAAAATCGGGCTCTTTTGCATTACATTACGCAAACTTTGACCAAGCCCCACACATGGGTTGTAGCCGCCGTATGTTGCTCTTTACTAAACCCCTCTCGGAGGTTCTCAACACACACCGACAATGTTTCAACTTTGCTTCGCTGATTGCTCATTGCTGAGGACACACACACACACACACGCTCCATCAACGCCAAGCTTGCGTTGCTCGGCAACGTGGAGCACAGCGCGGTGCGAGTTTTGTGCTTACTTCCGGCAGCGGGTTATTGTGTTACGAAACGCTCAAGGATGTTTCTATTTTGATAATCAACACTTCTGCCATCAACTGCTGCTTGCTGCTGGGCGCTGCTAGTTTGCTGCTCAACGCGGCCCTTCGCGATCCATTAAATGCCGCTCGCGCGAGTATCTTAAAAATATCGCGCCCCGAAGTGGAAACGAAAGACAAAGGAGGACGCAAGAAAGGACGCCCTATCCTATGGCGCGGGCGCGCTCGTTTGTGCAGCACCAAAGAAGGCAACCAGCACACACACGCGCACGGGTGTTGACACTAAATGAAATGGTCGAAAGAAAAGTGGAAGGGAGCACAGAAAAGCGGCCCTTGCGACACATAATGGCGAGGGCGCCCGGTGTGAGGACCCGCAGGCGAGCTCCTGAAACGCGCGTAATGAAAAGTGTAGGCTAAATAACACTGTAAAAGAAGTAATGAGATATGTGTGAAGGCCAAGCGAGCAGCGTTTGGTGGCGTTTGTTTGTTCGTTTTCCCAAGTAAGCGCACCTTTCACAGCGCACCAGCCCAAGGTTGTTCATGGTGGGCCTTCATGGTTCATTCGAAACATCGCTCGGCCGTACAATAATTCCATCCCCAAATCGGACACTGATCAAAGGCTGCTGCGATGAACTGCGTTCCAGGCGCAATGGAGCCGCCTGGTGGCTGGTGCCTGATGCGACAATGGTTGTCAATGGAGACGCCCAGTAGTTGGTGTCCTTTATTTTTCCGCGGTTAACAATTTGACGTCCCCCCGGTATCATTCGAAGCCCCCCCAATGGTGTGTGTGTCAGTTCGTGGTTTCATTCAAAAAGCTCTCCAAAGCTCGGCCCCTTTTTTGCTTCTATTTTTGCGTTCACCCCATGCACGGGATCTCGGGACAAGGCAGCTGAAGTATTTCGCCCTTGCGAGCTTTCTATCCATTTTCGTGCCGATTATTTTTCTCAGTCTTCCTCCAAGCGAGGGCCGCTTTAAGTGTGTGTGGCCCAGGTGGGGCAGGTTGAAATGCCATCAACCCGCACCCGCGGTCCACTACTGCCCACAGGACCTGCCTGGCGTAATCAGTGGAGCACGTGTTACCCAATTCGTTTAACGTGAAGCCTTCCGATGCTTAACTACGCGCCCGGTGACCTCTCCGGGCCTCGCTTTCTCTCTCGCTCTCCTTCGCTGGCGCGCTCTCGCTCTCTGGGCATATTATTTTTCGTTCGAAATAAAATCACGTTCTAGAAAAAGTCCTTCCCACTAGAAAGCGAGAGAGAGAGAAAGTTTGAGAGTGAGAGCCATACGGGAGAGCCAGAGCCCTCCCTAGAGCGTACGGAGGGTTCGCTCGCACATTGACGGGAACCATGGGGGTTGCTGGAATGAAATAAAAACCGGGACGTTCACTGTTTGGGGCAGAGCCTTTCCGTGGGCCTCGTAGCTCACAACACACCTCCGTAGACCGCCTACGTTTCGGTTTTATTCGATATCCTTTTTGCAGGTCCCGGCCCCCGGGCTCTGGGCCAACTCACTCACTGCGGCCACGCTCGCTCTCCCGCTTTGATAATCGATAGCCCCTAACGACCGGACCGGTCGGTCCCGAGCCAGGTGCCACCGCGACCACCACGGCCATCGCGAAGAGGCCTCCCGATTGTGGGAAATGAAGTTGACACATCGACAAACCCCCGGTGCGCGCAATCAGTCCCACCCGCGGCACTTGTCATTGGCCTTGAAACATCGTCTAATTGCCGTTTGATCCGCCAACCGGCCCGCTGGAGGCGCTCCGAAGACTGTATCGACTGGCTGGCTGTTACATAACCATTGCCTTCGTGGGCGTCGGGCAGTGGGCGAGTTTTCCTGGAAAATACAATAAACATGTCTAATCGAATACGCTAAACACACCGCACCGTACCGCACGGCGCGCTCGGCGAATTCGAACGGGACGGAACAAATCCGAAGCCCCGAACTTGGTCCTCGCTCTCGCGGGACGACTTCGAGAGGTCGCTCCAAAGACGACACGCTCTCTCTCTCTCTCTCTCTCGGTCTTTGGACGCCAGCAAAAGGAGCCTTACGAAGTGCGAGGTGCCGGACACGGATTACGGCAGGTCATTTCGGGGAACCTTTCGGGTGGGAACCCTTAGGACCCTCGCTGGGTACTCTGACCTCTCCAATACATCTCCGACCTACACACACACAAACACACACACACTCTCTCTCTGTCGCTCCCGCTGAATTTTGCTCTCTCTCTCTCGTCCACATTCTCAATGGATTTCAGCAAAAAGCAAATCCCCAATCGATCAACCCCAAAGTGTGCCCGTACTTCAGCGGGGTCCCGAAAGGGGTCTTGGGGTCTATCACACACACACGCAGACACGCACACTGACGATCTCACGATGGGATATTTACCATTCGCTAGCTGCAGCAGTGACGTTCCGGTAGAGTTGGGGTCATAGTAGAGCGGATCGTTGAAGGACTGCGCGGTGGCCGGGGTCGCCGGCGCCAGCAGGGTGACGAGGGCCAGCCCGAGCACTACGAGCGGGACCAGCCGGTTCCGGCGGGCGCCGCTCAGGATGCTGACCACGGTGTGGTGCAGCCCCCGGCCGCCCCAGGCCGTGCGACTCCCGCACGCTCTCACTTCGGGCCCGTTCGGCCGTGCGCTGTTGGTGTTTCGGTTGTTGTCGTCGTTGAAGGTGGTGTTGGTGGCACTGCTGTTGCTGCTGCTGGTGCTGCTCCTGCTGCGAGAGGTGCTGCTGCCGCTCCTGCTGCTGCTGCTGCCGCCGGTTGTTGTAGTAGTGGTGGGGCTAGTGGTGTTGGTCATGGCACAACGGAAGGCTGAAGCTGCGTGGCCGTGCGGGGCCACGTACGGGGCCGCGACGACCCTTGGCCGTGTCCCACGCATCCTTGCGGACCTCTGGCGCACTGACGACGGCTCGGGCCGCACCGTGTCCGCCAGCGACGGAGGTGGTGACTGTGCTGGGGCTGGCGGTGGCTGTGGCGATGGTAGCCCGGTGCACCGGGTCCCTTTGCTGGCACTTCCTCGCAGCATAGTGGTCGCACTCGGGGCCGCACTACAGTTGTGATCGGTAGTAGTGGTAGTAAGAGTAGTGGTGGTGTTAGTTGCTGCTGCTGCTGCTGCTGACTTTCGGCTGCTGCGAGTCGGTTGCTGTGGTTGAGGCATCGCCAATCCGTCGGACGCTAACGACGGCGACGACGACGACGACGACGATGACGACGAGAGTAGTGATAGTAGCGGTGATGGCTTCATTGCGTCCTTTTTTTGACCGAAAGGGAACCCTTTCGTGGTAAAAAAAGGAACGCCGTCCCCTATCAAGGGTAGCACCGTGCGGACATGGCTTCGCTTCCGCAACGTGTCCTCCCAATTCACACAAAAACCCACACGGACACGCGGGTGCGCACACACAAACACACCGGAAGCGGCTTGTTTCACGCTCCTTGGCTTAGACCTCGTCGGCGGCGGCGGCTACATTTGTAGGATTGCACTGCAATTGCCAGGTACAGGGCCAAAGGGGGTGTCGAAGTGCGCAGAGCGAGTCCTGGTCGGACTCGCGGGAACTTCGGGACGAGAGCGTCTCTCTCTCTGCGACCGACACACTGTGGCTGCGTACTCTGCGAGCGGGGTCCACCTTTGCGGTTTGCCTCCGAACACTGGCGACTGCTGGACGTGTTCCAACTTCGTCCGCGGCGATCCCCACACAAACCCGGGGCTAGCACACCAGCCTAGGCATCACTAACACTTTAAGGGGGCGAGGGGTCACCCCAGTGGAGCCAGTGGCCGCGGACCCCGGTCACCATTCACCGGTCGGCAGCAGCACTTCCGGTGGCTCCGATCAGCCCGTTCGTCGTTCGTTTTTCACCAATTTTCGCAACGCAACCCACCCACCAGACACACAAATGCTAGCGCACACACACACACACACAGACAGGCGCAATCCAGGCAACACACACGCACACAGAGCGAGGGTCCGGGGCCGGTCCCGGGGACTACACCGTCGCCTTCAGACGGTTTGCGAGCATTTTTCCGGCGGCGGACCGTGGCGGTGGCCGTGGCAGTGGCGACGGCAGGCAGGCTGCTCTATATGCTGGTGCCCCGTGGCTACGACCATCCCACGACCATCGTTCGCCCGTCGGACGTCACCCGCACGACCCGAAAAAAGGCACCGAGACACACACACAGACACTGGCGCGCGCGCGACTCGCCTAGCGATGTCCCTGGAAAGTCCCAGCCAGCCAGCCAGGCAGCCAGCGAGTCGACTGGGGCGGTCTCCGGTTGTCCTCTGCTACGTCCTGGGGGCCCGTCTGAAGGATCCGGGACCGTGAGGCGTAGTTCCGATCGCGTTCCGACACGAACGCTGTCCTCCTGCGGGTGTGTTCCAGGTGCACGCCCGGGATGAAGGCTTGGGGAGGCCACTTGGGAATTTCTTGGGACTTGCGGTTGGGATGATGGTTCCGTTCCGTGCGAAGGTTGGCCGGGATCGATCGGAGCACGATATCCTGCTGCTGCTGGTGCTGCTGCTACTGCTGTCGATTGGCGTTACAAAACCGTACTAGGCATAGTTTATGTACAGAGGGATAACCGGAGGTATTGTTATCGTAGTGGACGCGCACGAACTGACCGAGCGACGCGAGAGCACGGAATGGCTCACGGGACGAGACCGCGCGCTGGCGAAAGCTCGCTTGGGGTCACACCACTCACCGGGTGGCACTCACTGACAGGGCGACGAGCGCTGCGGTGTGGTTGGCCATTTTTTGTCCATAAATCCTCGCCACGGTCACGGATCCTTCGGCCGCACCAAACGAGCACCACCCGGGCGGCACTGCATGAACCGCATGAACCGGTTGCTGGAGCTTTCGGTGGAGGTCCTTCCTGTCCCCAAACCCGATCAGGTGAGGGTGAAAGCTCTCTCTCCCTCTCTCTGAGCGATGCAACACACACACACTAGGGCGGCCGGCGGCGAGTGACCACAGTGCGATTCATTCACAGGACGACGATCGTACTACACCAGACACCGTGGCGCAAACAAAAAAGCTCGCGTCCATGTGATGGTCGCTCGTTTTTCTCTTTCGTTTTTCTTTCTCTGCTTGAGGTTTTGTTTTGGAGACCATCAATTATGGAGCATCGTTTGTAAGGATATCTCTCGCGGGGGACCTTGGCTGGATTGGTCCGGCTTTCTTTTTAGTTTCACAGTTTGAAGAGGTTGTTCGTAGTTCACCTTCAATCGGACGCCGTGATTCTGTTTTAGGGAAGCGATTTCTAAATATTTTTTAAATATTTCCTTTACAAAATCCGTAGCCGACTAGGCGATGAAAGCCTTCGGAAAAATCTTCAAATTGCCCTTCAACACTTTTCGCTGCTGCTGGCCGATGTCAGCTGTGCGCAAGCTCTTCAACGGCACTCAGTGTCTCCGTGCCAGGTGAGTGCCAGGCACGCACGGTGTGTGTTGTGCTTTTTTGGCGCAATGTAGAGAGGGCGGCGGGCTAGGACAAGGCGACCCAAATAGGAGTAGGACCGGACTGGCGAGGGAGGTTGAGTAGAGCTAACTAGAGCACCGAGAGCGCGAGAGAAGCCGTTCGTAAACCGTGTTCTGTCAGCGAAGAGCAAAACTTGGCCCACGGATGGTGGACGAACTCTGGGCCACTTTTGCTACTACGGCGGATGACTTTGGGCGATCAAGCTCGCGGGCATTCGGACCGTATCCTTACGTACCGAGACTACAGTGAATAAATCTCCAACGAATAATCTTTGCCGGTGGCCGCTATGGCCGCCTGTCTGCGGCACCACCACCAGAATGCAATCGATTATGCAACCCGAAGCCTGCCTCGGATAACGACAATTAAAAAGAGCCCAATACGGAACGGTGTGACCTCCAGGACACACTCGGGACTGGCGTCTACGAGCGCCAGCCGGTGTTTGCCAACGACGGAGAGTCTCGCGATACAAAACACGCTCCGTGTGCCTAGACCGAAACGCCTGTCAGAAGGCATGCGCCCTAGCACATAGCACGGCGAGCAGGAATTTCAACCACTCCGCTCTGCACGACTCTGTAGCGAGCGAGCAGAGTCTGCTTTCGTGACCGTAGACGACTACTGGGCTCCCACCCCCGGCCCCGTTAGTGTCGTAGTCCGTCATCGGAATCCAGGATGTCTGCAGCTCGCGCCCGAGCAATTCATAACATTTGAACACTCCTTGAGTTCACGTCGAATGTCAGCCGTCGAAAAGGTTGGCCCAAGTAGCCAACCCCAAGATGTTCAGTTCCAAATTAATTTCTTCCCATTCCAGTTCGCTTTCCAACGGACGGTGGCATGTCTCGGTGACATACCGAGCAGGGCGAACCACGAAAGTTAATTACTCATTCTATCACACCGGTTGTCGAACGTCCACGACGGCTGTCATCCGATTACCTCGCTAACTCGGACCTCGGAAGGTGCATTTTTCATATTGAACGTAGCCACGCAAGTGAATAATTTGTGGGCCACGGACAGACGGACACACACACACACCCTGTTCACGGTGACAGTGACATCGAAAGCAATCAGCATGATCGCGCACATTCGGGTTACTCTGGCCACACGAACACGATTAGGGTGGTCCCAACAAAATCGCCGGCGACGACGACACTTTGGCTGGCTTTCTCGTCTTTTCTTGGCCGCGGCACTAGCCGAATCTAATCTCGGTCAGTCTCCCGAAAGCGGACTCCTGGACCTAAGGGGGACCTGGACAGAACATTAACCTTTTTCGCGCCACATTTAAACCGAACCAACTCGGGGCCGGAGCCTATTAGATCACGTGCTTGCAATTATTTTCGTGTTTGCGGCACGGCAGTGTTTCGGTCCGCTCACGAAAGGCGGTGGTCACGGGCAACAGTTTACATTCGGTACATGAGGCCACCATGAACCGTGGAACCAATAGTAATGACCGCATTCGTTGGCCAGCGTATAATTATAAGGTACCGCGCGCCCAAGAGAACGAAACAATGGTTTTAATAATGGTGTAGTGTACTACATTTGAGCAATTCAAACAATCGTAGAAATTCGCACAACTCGGGGCTTAAAGTTTTTAATAAGACCGTTTCTCCATTTTTGATACGCCAGCCAATCGATGATAATTTTTTTAAACTTTACGTCGTCGTCGTTTCTATAAAAACGAATTAATTTTGAACGAATCAGTTTGGGTGGCTTTTAGAAAGATGTCATTTGCCTCGGTTTTAGTTATTATTTCTTCCTTTTCTGTTGCTCAACATAAGTTCATGCTTTCTTTTTGTAAAACAAGGTTCTATCTGCCGTCTACTATCAGTAAATCAAATGCTATCATCAAACGCATCCCTCGCCCTACGGCCATGTCAGGGAGAAGCGGTAAAAACGCATAAACTGAAAGATCTTTCTCTTCGACGAAGCCGCATAAGATGAAAGCCTCATGGGCAGGATGATGACGGCCGGACGCTAACCTTCTTCACCCACAGCCCTCTTCGTTTGGAATGTTAGACCCCATCGAATGACCACCGGACCGGACCTGTACGAACGCACAGTCAAGTAAATGGTACCAACGACCTTGGGCCACGGCGTGATTCTCTGACGGTCATCTAATAGCCCACCGTAAGCTCGGCCAATCAAACAGACGGAGCACGAGCCGCCGAGCGCACAAAGAAAGCGATAGAAACATACAATTATGCTGACCCCAGGAAAGAAAATCGGCTCGCTGTCATCCAGCGAGGAGCTCGAGGCGAAGCATAAACATTCGAAAATGAGTGAATATTATTTTTATTGCCGTTTTTTATGCGTTTCTTTCTTTGTGGGCCCCATTTTGGAAACTTCCTTCCGTCCGTCCACCGGGGGAACCGGGACGAACGGCGGCCGTAAATCGATCACAGCAGGGGCTTGCCAATCCCACCAACACCCCACGAGACAACGATGTTAAGCCTGTAGGACATTTTCAACCAGCACCGGCACTTATCAATCATTTCCACTAAAAAGGAAACGGAAACCGTATACCAAATCGGTTGCCCTCGGTGTTCTTCTCTACAAACATATCTAATTTTCTGGTCGCCATCGCTGTCGACTGTGCCGTCGTTCGTCCGAAGTTGCTCCCTTTCGATATTCGCCGCACATACCACACATTAATAATGGCTTTGTTCTATAATCCAAGGGGATTGTGCTTTCGGGCGACGACGACGGCGACAGCGACGAGCGCGAACAGCGGACGCTAGAAAACTCGCCAGAAGTGGCCACCGGTTTCGAGGTCCGGTTTGTTTTCCTGCTTCTTCTTCATCATTACGCCACAGCCCACAGCGTCGCCATCCCCCCGAGGCCAAGGAAAAGCGGGGAAAACAAGACAACAAACACAGGGCACAGCAGTAAAAGGAAGGTAAACAGCAGTGGGAAGACCATCTCAGCTTTTAACGGTGCCTGTAGTGGCGGAACAAAACTAAAACTGTGGCCTCAATCATCGGTGGCTTCAGGTGGCGTTTTATCGCCTGCAAGCAAACCGTCAGCGAGATACTTTTTCGAGGAAGTAATAAAATACGAAATGTAATGAATTATTAAAAGAATGAAAAAATTGTAATTAAATTATGAGCATTTTTTCGCATCTTTAGGTTTAACTTTAAAGCTTAATGTAGAATGTTACGAGATAACACTCCGGTGCGAGTGGGGCTCAGGACCAACGGTGGGAGCGGTCCATGGCTTTGCATAAGAGTCACAGATCCGCACCGGAAAAGCATCTTTTATCATTCTGAAAAGGATACCGGCTGCACTGTAACCCGAGAGCTGCTAGTTCGGAGCAACTAAACCGATTGAAGACGGAAGCGATAAAGAAATTGAATGGACGAGTTTCCTAAAGGAGAGCAACGATCAAGTTTAATCGTATTTTAAGTGTTTGAATAATATAACAATGCAGAAAGATGGAGTACGACTTTTAGTTTCTCTCGTTCGCAGCGTTCGAAGACACGTCAAAGCGTCTGTAGCTTTGAAGCATTTGTAGGGCTCGGTCGAAAAGCTTCAAAATTGCAGAATGTTCTACTATTTTTTTTTAAATGGGCATTTTTACATTTAACGTACTTCTTTTATTCCTAAACTAATTTAAATATTTTGTTTGCTTCGCAATTTCACATATCCAAAGAGAGCAATGTCCGTTCTGCTTTTTATTGAAATCAAAGTAGGCAACTCGTTTTCTAGTCTGAGTCGCTTGATTCAAACTGTCGGTGGTGCATTGTTGAACATAAAACAGCATCCAAAACGAACGACGCCGTCCGATTTTTTAATTAATTTCGCAAATTACACACCATCCAACGAAAGTGGCATATTTATGAAAACCGGTCCATAAAACGGTTCCAGTATAAAAAAAATCGGTGCTACCCTCGGGCTTCCGGTGATCGCATCCGGCGGAACCAGACATAAGGAGAAATGGGTTTACATCAATCATGCATAAAGCATTGAATTCGTTTGCGCCATTGCAACGTGCCGGTCCTCCGCCCGGGATGCAGCGTTAGCTCGTCCGGTTTGGCGGTCACCGTGAAGTGCATCGAAGGACAGGGTTCTGCCGTTGTTATCCTTGCGCCTGCGGAGGGAGGTGTTTGCGTGGAAGGTTATTTACCGACCATTGGAGTTCGTCGCGGGAGGTGGTCCGTGTTCTTTATCGCCCGGCGCAGCCAGGACGATGCCGGAGGGAAAGCCATCGAAAAGATCAATGAATAACGGGGGCGACCATTAGTCGTGGTGATGCCGACGATGCTTCCAGGCGTCAGTGTGGAAGAACCCCCGTCCCGACCGTGGGTTCCCCTCCGGGTTTTCCGGTAACGCCGAGCCCCTGGGTTCGATTTTTACTCGTCCATTAGTTATGCTCCTCAACGTTTCGCTCACTTTCGCACTCATTCTTCGCGCGTACGAGTGTGTGTGTTTGTACGTCCGCGCCATGGTTTGATGTGATGCTTGTTTTGTTGCCCGTCAACGAAGCCACAGGATCACCATTTCTCAACCATAACGTTGATAGGTTCGTGTGGCTCCAGCTGGCGTAGTAATGGCACTTCCTTTCATTTATTTTCCCGTTGTGTTTACTTCCTTACGCTCTTTTCTCTACGCTTGTTTTGCTGTTGCGTGGGCCCTCCCGCTGATGTTTTATGTTCCGGAACTTCCTTCCTGTCGGCACGGTCGGTTCTGCTCACTGGTGGCGTACGAACGCGCGGCACGCAATCGGCCACGCAATTCTATCAACGCACGCGACTGACGGCGAGAGCGAGCAAGCGAAAGGCGACCATCATTAATAGATAGTTGATTAACATTTTTTATTACCTTCCGGATACTACCCGGCATCCACGGATCGTAGAAGCCCGTGCGTAAAGGGCAGCACATTCTCGGTCAAAGTTCATGAACACCTTCGCCAGGCAATTGGGAAATTCTTCGGAGGTCTGCTGTGCGGATGCTTCACAAGTTGAGAAGTCCTTGCCGCCTCAGGGCAGTACAGAGACCGGGACTGGGTGCCGTCTCCTAGCCCCGAAGCGGAACGACGGATATCCTTTCGCAATCCTTTCGCTCCGCGCGACAGGCGGGACTCATGTGGGACATTTCATTGTTCGCCCCGGTCTGGGACGATTACCATTAACAGTGCCATCATTTATCAAGCCAGTTTGGGTTTCAGCAACCAGCGGGTACCAGTTGTTGACCCATAAAACGTGCGTCGCCAGTTGGTTGGGGCTTGGGGCATTAATCGAAACGATTTGCATTTTTTTAAGTTCCTATTCAGTGGGCTGGATCGGATTGGTCCATAGATTATTCATGACCTCTGACTGATATTAAGAAATGTTGCGATAATGATAGAGAATATAAACACCGCGGCATAGGGCACGTGCGGACCACTGCAACATTCCAATCTTCATCAGGATACACGGTCTCATGCCATGGTGTAAGCTCATAACCCATTTTTCCTTGTCATGCTTTCGCCTTTCTTTTCGATATTTTCTATCCTAGAGTTTTTGGGACCCGATAAGACCTTTCGGTTTCCGGATCTAGATTCGGAAAGCCAGTACGGAAAAAGAAATCGTGCACAAACCCGTCTGACCAAAGGCAATATTAGAATGAATGCCCACAGCGAAGCCCACAGTCCCCTTGGGGATTCGTGGCTGGCCGAGCGTTATCAGCGTTTTATCTTATGCTTTATGTTTCTTTGTGCTCACTAACGGGCAACCATAAGGACATCGGAGCGTTTGGAGACGAGTCGGTCGATGGCTGTGTCTAGTAACGTCGGTCGAACTCAGGTGCACTGCACGAAGCACCATAGATAGTCGTTCGAAATTTTTCTTTATTAGCTGGTACGTAGAAGATACCGAGTAGGTGGGAGGGTTCGGCTTTCACTGTCCAGTTTCTAAAGTAAAGTTCTTAAAACCCTATGGAATAAAACAAAACAATCATTATTCGAATGCTTCTAGTAAGGTTTTTTCTAAATAAAAACTGCCATCATCACACGTTTTCGGTGAAAGCATCCCAATAAAAATGTTGGTGTTATCGGAACCTTTCCTTGAGTTTCTTTCTGCAGACGGCATCTTTGGACGAACAATCGTACTACAATAACGAAATGTGCATCAATTTCTCGTTCTCGGAAACTCATAGCTCGATAATTCCCGCTCGGTATTAAGACATTGCGTGGGACAGTCGGAGATTTGGACGTTACTTTCACAATGACCAATCGTCAGAAACTCGACGCCCAATCTGGTTCGTATTGTTTAGTTGGAAAATCAATAGCACCGTTTAGCATGCTGGAGCTGGAAACTTCTTGGCAGACGTTGTGGCTCGATCCGTTTATGACCCACTTCCGGTTGCAGTTATTAGTCGTGCCTTTTCTTTCTATTTGCGCAAAGCATATTCCGTTCCGAAAGCGACTCGCCTTCAGCGCATCCGCTCGGCCCATGTAGGTGTTATTTATTTCCTATCGCCAGCCAACCGTTGGGCGGATGTTGAAAAGTTTTTCCTGTTTCCTCCAGCGTTGAGGAAACGGGATAATTGGTAGAAGAAGTTGTTCTAACATAGCCGAGCGAGTCACGATATGTAGACCATTTCGCTTCAATTCGCTAGCATCCGTTGCACCGTTCGGCACATGGCAACGCTGTGGAAGTAATCACGGTGATGAAAGATAAACATTTGGCTACGGATGGAAGGTCCGGTCCTGAATTTCGAAAGGGTTTTTCAGCTCGAAAGAGAATCTTGTTGGATGGCATATTTGCTTTCTAATGGGCGACATGTAGCGCTGCGGAATTTAGATAAATTTGATTTTGCAGTGAAGAGCGTGACAAACGTTATCTAAATTCGGGGAGTTTTTCTCATATCATACTGCAGCCAAGAGCATTTTGTGAACAATCAATCAAGAAATCTGGTTAGTTTCATACTCCATCCGATTTTTCATTCTTTATTTTTAGCTTTATGAGCTCAATGTTTGGTTCGGTTTACAATGAAACATAAATATTTTGATATGACCTAACTAAAAGCTTATTCTAATCATATCTTATGCCGCTTTCTGCTTTATTATGTTTGTACTACGGCTGGTGCATATGCACTTTCGGCAATGGGCTCAATAGGTAAAACGTGTCATGGAGAATGCTTTCGAACATCATTTTAAATTAAATAATCTTTACAAGCATGGGACCTTGCACCGTAAGTCTCAAAGATACAAAGCATATTGAATTATTTACATCCTTCGCTCTCTGAAGGCGTTTTGTCTTTGGTTAGTTTTCGTTTGTTCATATCCTTCCCGCAGGTTGTTCGCCTTGCTCGTCGGTGCGACTGTAGATTCGCAATACAAGAAAACTTCTGCCCACAGACGTCACAGGCGTGTGGCTTTATACCTGTATGCTTCGACCGGTGCGTGACAAGCGATTCTCGATATGGAAACGATTTCGGGCAGTGTTCACACTTAAACGGTTTCTCCCCGGTATGCGACCGTTCGTGTACTTTGAGCTGCCCCTTGGTGCGGTAGCGTTTCTGGCAAAAGCCACACACAAACGACAACCGATCCTCGTGCACCGTTTGGTGTGCCTTCAGCGAGCAGAAGCTGGAGTAGTGTTTTCCACACGTATCACACCGATACAGAGGCGCCTCGCCACAGTTGGATCGTTCGTGATCGGTCAGAGCGGTTCGCGACGGGAAGTTTTTACCGCACCGATGACAAACGAACTGGAAACGGCGCGCTTCTTTGGCACCACGATGTGCGTACCGGATGTGGCCCTGCAAACTTTCCGGGTCCTGAAACTGTTTACCGCAACTGCCACACTCCAGACGCTCGCGATGCATCGCTAGGGCATGGCTCCGTGCTTCCTGTGCCGTTGCAAAGTAGCTACCGCAGCAGGGACACTTGTGCCGCAGGGTACCATTAGGTCCGTGGTGCGTGAGATGGTTCTTGAGCCGCGTCAAACTGATGTACGTTCGATCGCAGTACTTGCAGCGGTAGACCTTCTCTTGAGCGGCTCGCTTCATGTACTGCATCTTCTCAAGTGCTTCCGCCAGCTGACAGCCATGAACGCGCTCCAGGTGCCGAGCGATCAAGTATTCTGTCGTGTACTGCAGTGGGCAGCGAGAGCAGCGATAAGATTCGTCTACGATTTCGTAGCTTTCACGCAAAGTCCTGGAAACAATCGATTAGAGGTTTAGTTTCATCCATTTACTACATTTGCAACCGATACTCACTTCAATTGTTGTTCCAGTTTTTCTTCTTCCAGTTTTATTCTCCTGTGGAAGAAAGATAGTTTGTTTTTTTCTGTCTAACGTATCGTTTGAGTCTAGCGCTTACATTCCATCCAACGCGGCCCTGGATAACACGGGACAGGCTCGTTTTCCGGTTGATCTCGATTTTCGTTTGCCATCCAAAGATGTGGCTTTGGCGGAGGCCTGGCCTTCATCAGGCGTATCCGAACTTTTCTTCTTTCCTCCGCTCCTTTGTGACTTTCGTTCGGCGGGGGGTCTATCGACACTGTCAATATTGCGCCACTGACCATCTTCACTATGTTCCACCGAAGAGCACGAAGAACGGTTCGATTCGTTCAAAAACTCTTTCCAATCTAGGTCGCTGCCGGTGGGATTTTTCGTGGCAGTTACTACGATTTCCGCTGTAGGTGGTAATTCCTCCAACTCTTTCGCCGTTTCAAACACGTTTGGTTGTTTCGAAATTCGTGGCGTTATTTCTTCGCGAATCGAGGGTATGTCTTTGCCGCGCAGATCAGCCCGTGCCACGACCCGCGTTTCCTGGTCCGATGTGATGATCGTGTACCAGTGCTGTTGCTGTTGTTCACTATCGTCGCCGGTAGATTCGCAGTCATTTTTAAGAATCACACAAAGGTACGAGTCTTCACTTGCTGAATTGCTAAATTCTAAAATTTTTGCCGAATTCTGATGGCAGTTTTCATAGCTTTCACATTGTGTAACAAGCGTCGCAGGTTCTTCAATGGTATCATCTCTCGCCGATACTTCCACCTCAACCTAAAAAGAAAAGGAATAGTTGGAAAATCTTCAACCTGGAAGCTGCTTCTTCATACCACGTCGTTTTCGGTGGTTTTACTGACGCGCAACCCTTCCATGGACAACTCCTCGGAACGCTCTTCGTCGTCTTCTTCGACGAGGTACTCCTCTTCCTTTTCGAAATCCTCAACATGATCCTCGTCCTCGATCTCGTCGATTGTTTCAAAATGGTCCTCGATTCTGAGATTTTCTGCTCCCCCCAGCGGAGACATGGTCTGCACGCTGAATTGCACCGTCTCACCACCACTCTCTGCCAGAACATCTGCCGCTTCTTCAACAGCCTCCATGACCTCATCTTCATGTCCGTCGCCTGTATCCGCAGCTAGCTGCACATCATGCGGCTGTTTTGGATTTGTTTGGAAATCGGACTCTTCTGCAATTGGTATCAGCGTAAGTGGCTCGTTGCCATTTTGACGCATACCCGAGGAACATTTGGGAGCCTTTGAAGGGTTTTTTAGTTTCGCTGGACCCATTAAAGGAAAAAGATTAAATATAAATAGCTGCTGCCACACGTTAACTTTCATCTTGTTCCTTACTCTTGGTGCTCGGTCGTTGTGTAAATCTTTGGAGGGAGTAATTTTCTGGCCGACCACAGGTGAGCGGCCGACGCTTACGGTGTTTATTCAGGTTCCCGACGCAAGAAAATCGATCATTGCAGATCACACAAATGTACGGCTTGATACCGCTGTGTATCGTAGAGTGGGTCACGAGACTTTCTCGATGAGCGAATGCTTTATCACATTTCTGCAAAAGAAAACCACATAAGAATTGCGCTGGGTGGGTAAAGATATAGGGTGGCTTACATCACATTTATACGGCTTTTCGCCGGTGTGAATACGCTCGTGCACCTTCAGCTGGCCACGGTTGTAGAAGCTTGCGCCACAGTAGTCACATAGGTGATCCTTCTTCGCTTCATGCAACCCGCGATGTACGCTCAATGATGCTGCGGTCGAATAGTACCGATTGCAGATATCACAAAGAAAACGCTTCTCGGTGCCACACTTGGACTCCATGTGGTTCCTATTTAAGAAGACGCGAGTTTCATTAGACTAAAATTACTATCACTACAGTTTTCAAGTCATATTAATTTGCAGAGCATCGCACCGAAGTTGCGCCCTCGTCCGGAACTGTAGGCCGCATGTTTCACACACTTCGTGTTTGGCGTTATTCGATTGCAATTCTCCGTGAAGCAATTTCATGTGATCGTTGTACTGCTGTTCCTCGGGGAACGCTTCCTTACAGTGCGTGCAGTAAAACGATCGATGGGTTAGCCCTTTGTGTGCGTTTCTCTCCTCGACCGAGGTAAAGGGAGCTTTACAAACAGTGCACAGGAAACCTCCGGGTGGTTCATGTTTTCGCTTGTGCCTCATGAGGGCGTCCAAGTTTATCAGCTCGTAATTACAGATCTGGAAAACATGTACGTGAGTAAGATTCAGACAGAAAGAGAAGAGAAACGGCATCCTACCGGACAAGTGAAACGAATGTCTCCACTCTTTGGAACACTCTGGCGCGGACGACCCCGTTTGTTCGCTTGGCGAACGGGGACATACTCCTGTTTTCCAGCAGAGGACATTTAATAAGCGAGCACTCGTTTTGGCCGCCTATAAATACTTCCTCGGAAAATTATGTCTTTGGGTGTTGCACGTGGCGACTGATACTAGCCGTCAGTTACGAACATTTAAAAAGCATATGAATTTATAAAAACATTTAACATTGTACCGCGCCGGAAAATTGGTTGACTGAGATTTTTGTCTACACTTTTGGTACAAGGTGAAAATATTTCCCAAATCATAACAAATGTCCTATGAAAATGGTACGCACTATGACGGTCTTCACAATATTACAGGGTGACTACGGATTTGGAACATGTTTATCGAAAGGCCTCGGAACAGTGGTTAATTATAACGAATAAAACTACTGATTATTTCACAGCCCTTTTAATTTGTCGATTGCTGCTTTGCTGTTTTTGAACGCACTTTATTATATTTTCGGTTGAGCAACATATTAATTGTGGAACCGGTAAGGTTGATGTTTTTCACCGGGCATCAACCTGCCTCGTGCATGACACGTAAACTTTCAGCTGTCAGTTTGCGGAATCTTTAAAGAAGTCCCATTCCTCGCTTTCGACCACGAAAGTGGCCTTTTTACCCTAATTTTCGATAGGTTTTCAACATTATCTCGCTCCACAATGGTTCTACTCACTAACGAAGAAGTAAGTAGAAGGTTGTTGTAGTGATTTCAATTTTGTTAGTAACCCCTAATTGATTTGGCCTTCGTTCCGCAGTTCCTTTCGCGGCTCATACTGTTAGCACAATCAGCTCGGAAAGATTCCTCTTTCACGGTAACGATCAAACGATGTAAGTCGGCCTGTGCCATTTTCGTCACACTATCCGCATTTACTCGTATAAATGTCTTTTTTTGTCGCTCACAGACGACGGAAACGATCGGCCGAAGCCACGCGAAGGTAACCCCCCGCTACCGACACCGGCCGAGTACAGTTGCCTGGTCCGGGCTAAGTCGCGCTCAAAGAAACTCTCGACCGTGGTGAAGCGCGACGAGGTGGCCAAGTTTATGGAAACATATGCAAAGGTGCTGCGGTCCAGCATGGATGGACTAAAGAAGGTCAAAAAGGTCAAAAACAAAGCGAAAGCCGCGCAAGGATAGTGATTCGAAGCGGAATGGAGGATGTGCTCTGCGGAAAAAGTGTTCAGGAAGTGCTTTTCCCGCCCGCGGAACGGTGCAATTTAAACACACCGAGAAGTGCATTTCGTGCTTTATTCGTTTCATTACTGCCGATAAAAAGCAAAAAAATCAATATTTTATTCTATACCACACCTTCCTCCCCCCAATCGGTTCGTTGCCGGTTAGCGATGTTTCCTGACACGGAATCGGAATCGCGACACGAAATCGGAATACGTTTTTCCCGTGCAAATCAACGCCGTACGCTGTACGTATGGTTGCGGGCGACGACTATGTAATTTTGCTGTAGGTTTAAGCAAGTACTGAATTTAATATAAAAGCAAAATGGTGAATTCAATGTAGCGCTCGTAACGTGGTTTAGTGCTTGTTGTGTGCAGTGTCCATTAGATTGTGTTCTCGTGTGATTTGCTGCGTTCCAGTCGTTTCAGCTCGTTGAGCTTCTCCGCAATCTGTAGCTGAATCGTTGGACGATGCTTTTTTCCTTCTCCCAGTGCCTCCATCTCCTCTAGCCACTGGACACGTTCGTTGATTTCTTCCAGCACTGAAATCAGAAATGCAGTCATTTTCGGTAATGAAAGTTACTGTGCGCCCTGTGACACTTACGCTCACTAGCACGATCGGGTGGGACGAAATCCACGAAACCTTCGCTCTTACTTCGCACCACTCGGCGCCGGCGACCATCGTCCGGAAACACTTTTAGTCCGCTCATCTGTTCTTGCAGTTTTAGCTTCATCTTCTCGATCGGTTCCTTCGGTTTGTGTGGCACGTATTTCTCCACATCGAACGCCCCACTCTCGATGATGGTGGACAGCGAGCGCTTCTTGATGTTCTTTCGCGGAATGGCCACCGGTAGAAAGTTGCTGTATTCCTGCTCGTATTTTGGCTCTTTTGGCAGCGGCAATGGTTCTCCGTTGCGTAGATGGTAGTTAATTTTGTTGCGCTGCAGAATCGTCAGTTTGGCTTCCTCCATCAGCACTGCAACAGGCCAGACACTTATCAATGCACGCCAAGGACACTGCAATAGTAGCTTGAGCCTACTCACCTTTGATCAAATCCTGTGTTTCTTTTGTGTAGCGTGCGCGGGGAGTGTGAAAGAGGCCACCCTGGGCCACGCGGGTACTGGGCCAATCCATGACCGACTAGTTGAGCCGTGCGACTGCAGTGGGAATGCAACTCGGTGATGTAATGCAACCGCGTGTCGCTTTGCTAAAGAGCCCAAGGCACTGGCAACCTTCATGCGAGACCCGCAAAAGTTTGATTGATGCTGACAACTTTTTGGAGGCCAGCCGAAGAGGGGCAAAAAGGTGGATTCCAGTAAGCCACGAGGCGTGCTATTGCGGACAGGATTGACAGTAATTTTGGCTTTCTGTTTCGTCTGTCTTGCGTCTCCTCCCGACACGAAACCTCTGGCAAGATGGAACGGCCAAGTGAGTACTGCACGCAATTGCACGGTAAGGACCTGCTGCAATAACAATTTATGGTCAGCAAGGAATAAATAAGGGAAAAGTTTGCTTTGCTACAAACCGGCGATAAATGAAAACGTTTCCCATGGCAACGCACGGTTCTTTGCCGTCGTCGTTAGATTGACGTTGCCGGCAACCGGTCGCAGTAGGTACTGTTGGACAGGAGGGCGGGGACATGCGCGTAACACACTGTCGAGGCCAATATTTATGAATTTGATGGTTTCATGACGGATGCAATGCACATTACCTATCGCCCATACGTATTGTGAATGATTTTTTATTGCAATTTGTTCCAACCCATCGGATGGGTACTTGATGTTGGGCACTGTATTGATCGGTACTTTTATTGCTCTAGATATGTACATACTACACGCATAACAAGGATTCTTACACAACCCTTGGTCCTCGTTCGTCTAGTTTTAGACGAAGATTTGCCTCTTGGTTGGAACTTTGTTCCAGCAGCTCTTCTTCTGCTTTCACATCGAGAATGGTTCGTACTTCCTGTTTCACTTTTTCAATTTCTTTCATATTTTTAGCTGAAATCGGTATCACACTGTCGATCGTGAGAAGCTTTTCCGGGAGCAGCTCGGGAGGGCATAGCTTAAGGCCGTCTATTGAGAATGAAAAAAAAATTATTGAACATTTATTTTCGTGCCGGCTGGCATGAGATTTACCTTGCAGGGAGTGAAAATATTGTTCATATTTGCAGATTTCCTCTATTGCTCCTTCTTTATCCATTTTGTTGATTATCAGGGCGCAAGGTTTATCAAGCAGAGCCTTGTCGTATAGCTCCAATTCTTTGTTTAGCGCATAGATCGTTTCCAAACAGTTCCGCTTCTGATGCTTTTGGCTTAATTGAAACCCAAACACATCGACGATGATCAGCAGAAGCCGCGTGCGTTCAACGTGCTTGAGAAACTTATGACCCATTCCGAAATTTGCGTGTGCTCCTTCAATCAGTCCCGGAAGATCGGCTATCGTTATCTGCCGGTAGTCATCGTACTCTATCGTCGCAATCTGTGGCCGGATAGTGGTAACTGAAGAAGACATTGGTTGGTCAATTGGATTATCTATTAGGTAACGTTCTACCACTTACAAGGATAAGAAGCAATTTTTGGGGATGCTCTGGACACCGCCTTCACCAACGTACTCTTGCCAGCGTTAGGAAAACCGACCAGCCCAATATCGGCGATGAGCTTTAGATCAAGCGTGAGCGTGCGCTGGTGACCTTTCTTTCCGAGAAAAGAGTTTCCGGAACAACCTCCGCTTCCACCGCCTGCCGCTAGACAAGTTTTACCTTCCTCGTCCAGCTCCGCTACCAAACCATTGGCGTCGTCCAGCACGCGAATTCCCACCGGAACTTCCACCTTCTGGTCGATACCCCGCCGACCAAGGATCCGGATCTTGGAACTTTCTTCGCCATTTCCGGCCACCACACGCTTGGCGGGAAACATTGTGACAACATCGCGCAACGATTTACCCTCTTTGGCAACAAAATAGACGGCTCCCCCTTGCCCACCAGCTCCACCATACTTGGGAAATCCGTTGCCACCGTGGCCACCTTTTACCGTCACCCGCAGCGAATCCAGAAAGCGACTTCTGAGATAGTTACGAATTGGCTGCTGGAAAATGGAAAATAAGGCATTTAAGACGATTAAGTACACTTCGCAATGGAATCCTTGCAACTACCTTTTTAAGCGATTTAAGTAAATAGTTCTGAATGAAAACCATCTTTTTCCACCGGAAACTACCGGCCGGCTTCGCTTTTTTCTCTTCTGTTGCCTTGTTTGTTTACGTTCGCCTATCTGGCATGGGAACATTCCACTGACGTTTTCCACCGGAGCAAAACCCTGGGCTAAGTTCGCGCACTCGAAGAGCGTTTGCTGTGTTTTTCTCCGCTAGCTGTCAGTTGTGAATCGCCTCCAAGCAGAGGCGGCGGTCAATTTCTGCTTTTTCTGGTAATTGGTGGCTTCTTGTATGTCGAATTTACAGCGCGTTATGATGAAATCTAGACTACCGCCTATGTGTCCGAATCCGCGCTTTCCAAAGCCTAGGTAAGTACCTTCTGAAAGGCTACCAATTTTCATGACCCCATTTTCCGACCTTAAGTGATGTCCGAATTTTCCACTACGGGCATTGTTTTGATGTACTTTGTTTTTTTTTTTATTTGCAGCGACCGTGGTTTTCGCCGTCAGACAGATTACAACCCGCTAATGTGGAATGCTTTCTTCGCCGAGAAAAGAGATGTCGAAACCGCGCAGGGAAAGTTTCGAGTTTACCTTTCTGGCCCACCGGTTGAGGCCGGGAACGCACCACTGTTGGTGCTTCTGCACGGGGGCGGCTATTCGGCCCTTTCGTGGGCACATTTCAGCGTAAGTGCAACGTGCATGGTGGTAGAGTTCGAAATAGGCTTTCAACGAGCTTTCTTTTACTATTCCAGACTGAAATAACCAAGCTAATACATTGTCAGTGCTTGGCGTTCGACATCCGAGGACATGGCGACACTTTTACCGTGGAAGAAAACGACCTCTCGTCTGAGCGATTGGCCAGGTAAGCTGCAATCGTTAAACTCTTTCTTAAGGCCTTTATTGATCGCTTGTGCACTTTGGCGCTTGCACTTTCAGTGATGTCGGCGAGGTGATTCAAGCGATGTACGGCGAATCAGCGCCTCCGATCATACTGATGGGTCATTCGATGGGCGGTGCGGTTTGTGTGCACGTGGGCAACATGTTCGTCCTTCCGTCGCTCCTCGGCATGGTTGTGATCGATGTGGTGGAAGGGACGGCCCTGGAAGCTCTTGCCAGCATGCAGAGCTTCTTACGCTCACGGCCGACCACCTTTAAAAGCATTCAGCACGCCATCGAGTGGTGCGTACGTAGTGGACAGGTACGCAACGTCGATTCGGCTCGCGTTTCCATGCCAGGACAGATCATCAAGTGAGTTCCAAGCCTTAAGCACCCCAGAGACGCCCTAGCAACTGTGTAATAACTGCGTGTATTGTTCCTATAGCATCGACACCAAGCAGTTGGCTACCAACGAGCTGCCACTGAAGGATGATGAGTCGGTTACCGAAGAAAAGCTGGATTTTAAACACCCGAACGCCATAGCCGAAGATGCAGAAACTGCACAAAGCGCTTCGCCGACGGAAGAACAGGCCGCGTCGTTACCACCGCCACCCTCATCACCACCGACGACCGGAGCTGGGGCGGTAAATCTGCGAAAGTACGCCTGGCGTATAGATCTGTCGAAATCGGAAAAATACTGGGAAGGATGGTTTTCTGGGTTAAGTCAAAAGTTTCTCGACGTGCCCGTACCGAAGCTGCTACTACTTGCCGCGATTGATAATCTCGACCGAGCGCTAACCGTAGGTCAGATGCAGGGAAAATTTCAGCTACAGGTACTGGCCCGTTGCGGTCACGCCGTTCACGAGGATCGCCCGCATGAGGTGGCGGAAGTTATTGCTACCTACCTGATAAGGAATCGCTTTGCGCAGCCCACGGGCGATGGACAGTTCCTGAAGCATATGCCCTCCTGTTAAAGACTGCGAACGACGAGACTTACTTATTAGTTTTATGTATTGATATTTTCGCTCTTTTGTTACAGTTTCGTACGAATAAAGTTTTTCTTATGTAAGACTAGCTGCTCCCGACGTGTGTCGCCTCATTTCATTCTCATTTATCGATTATTCGGCGTTTCATCAGGATAAGGGACTTCCTGGCGACGTATCCGATCGGCTTCCATTCTCGTTTCTCGTTCGATACATATGCTATGTCCTGAAGATATGGTAAAGGGTACCGAACCGAGGCATTCCCAGCGCAGTAGTCGCCGCACGTTCTCCAGGTTCCATCTGCCTTTCTAGCGTGTCGGCTAACCACTCATCTCTATCCTGTGTGTTATGTTGGGCTTAATTTCTGTTCCGGGTTGATCAAAATTGAGGTATTTTATCCCTGCGTCCACACTTACAGTAAATGGGGAAAAATGTATGTAGGCCCAGCAAAATTCACTCATTTTTGTTGGACATCCGTGAGCTACTTTGAGTTGCCGTTGAGTTCCTCTTGCTTATCGGTTATTTGTACCGATTCGGGTTGAGAGGCCATATTTTTCAATTTGACAGTTGGTACGGGCAACTTTTTTCGCTGTCCAAATTTTTGGACAGCATTTCGAGAGCGGATCAGATTATGACAAAAATGGCAATAGAAAGAAAAGGAAAACATCATTTGTTATTATTTGTAAACGTAGTTTGGTGTCAGCTGTTGTTTACGTTGATTGCAAGTTTGTGAATTTGAGAAATAAGTGCAAATTGTCCTCGGGAAAGGTATGTGCGAAATGCGGAAAATAATTTGAAGAACAATTTGGTGAACAAGAAAAAGTCGTTGTTAATGTTATCCGCAGAAAAAAATGGCGAACCATAACGGAATTGTTGAGGAACCACTGCCCAGCTATAGCTACCAATGGAAGCGGTGCGCCAAAAATCTGTTGCGGTCAATCGGGTGAAATTCCGGAACCCTATTCCATCGTTCAGCTGGTCGATTAAATGTAATCCGTGGTGTGAAGCCTCCGCGAAGAGCTCTCGCGTCCAACAACGTCGTGATACACGCTCAGCATCCAAATACTGAGCGTATGCAACAAGCACAGACGCACCAACTAAACACATTTTCCGCGATTTAGATTTGTTTTTATTATTTTTAAAAGGCATTTTAATATTCGAAGAAGCCTATTCGGTGCAAAACTGCAATTGGCAACAGAATGAAATGATAAACTGCCAAATTAAAAACATAAACAAACGAACTGTCATTTCACTCACTGGAGCTCACAGATTTGACGTCTAGAAATTGCTAGTGTGACAGCAAAAAGTTGGCCCAACTTGCTGTAAGTGTGGACGCAGGGTTAACGAGTTTAGCCGATGATTATGTTTTGAATTGCCTACAAGATTGAGTGACTTCGGACCCAGTGAACAATTTTGAGTGCCCGAGGTACCCCTCGGCCTGAGGAAGGGATGAGGAAGGCTGAAACCGAACCCCCTCTGCCTGCGACGAGGAAGAGAAAAGACGGGCAGGCGGGCTCGTGAGGGTCCGCTCGTAGGCAGCGGCGGAAAAGAGCGGAGGAAACCACGAGAGAAGAGAGTTCCACGCGCGAGCTTGTGGGTTTGAATTACCTGGAGAGGAAGGGGGCCAGAGCCGAGAGGCAATACGAACGCGAGCTTGTGGGTTTCATTTACCTGGAGAGGGAAGGGCGGAAGGGCCGAGAAACGAAGCGTGTGTGTCGCCGGGCATTCGGAAATTTGTACAAGTCCGAGTGCAGGGTCAGGTAGGTAGGGAAGGGTAGCGAAAAAAGTCTATGTTCGGGAGCGGACGACAGTCAGTTTTAATCTTTTGTTCGGTTAGGACTTAGTTGAATTTTCGTGTCGGGGCGAAGCTTCTGCCTTGGTATTTCCTAAGTGTCAAGTTCTCGTACAGTGCTTTTCGTTCAATCATGTGTGATCCTGATAGAAATAATCCAGGTAAGTTTATTGGACAGTGTTCAGTAATGTTCAAATAGTGTTAAAAAGTTTTCACTCTGCTCGTTTCAGATGCCCGACTAAATGGATTGATGGGATTCCAACACAAAACATGCAACAACAAGTGTCTGCGTCGTCATCAAGCATCATCCGCACCGCATCATACCGATAGTGAAAAGTGAGAGTGATCCAAAGAAAAGAGAGAAAAAATATACCGATTCGAAACCGACCAAACACGAACTATTTTATTTGGGGTCGGGTAGAAGAGAAAGAAAATGGGGGAATACAAAGAAGAGAGGGGACACATAGAAGAGAGGGAGAGAGACAAGGGGCACGCTCGGAGAATTTTGGTCGACAGTCCTGGGCGTGGGCCCTTTGACAGCTCGTCGACAGTTTGAAGCAAATTGGCCAAAGAAAATATATATAGGACTGTCACCGAACCGGCGACGTCAATAAACCGAACCGTGGACTTTCGGCTCGGGCACTCAAAATTGTTCACTGGGGAGCTACCCGTCAATTACAGTTTATAAACTGCTCGTGAGTTCCTGTGATGACATAATTCGACCGAGAAACGGAACCGAAACTGTCAAAACGCACCGCACAACAGTAAACAAACTACACGCGGACGAATTTAGAAAATCTCTGCACAGAAATAGACGATTGCAGTCGAAATGAAACCTTCGGCATTTATCAAGAAGAAGAATGGTGTTGAGTAAGTTGGTGTTTGATGAATATTGAAAGGTATTACAGCACATTATTTTCCAGAACCCCCAAAACATGCCGATGGTGCTTGGCGGCGTGTGACGATTTAGAGCCCCTACCGAACGACGAATCCGGACAATACAAGCTTCAACTACTCTTCGATTGTACCGGTTTTCAGGTAGGACGATTGTTAAAACAAGCATCTCAACCTGTTCCACAAGAAAGACTGTTCTATGAGACTCATATTTTTACAGGCCGATATATTACCTGGAGTTCCATCATTTTTGTGCGCGAAGTGCGAATCGCGCTTGGATAAGATGTATACGTTTCGCTGGCGATGCAACGAAAACATTGCACTGGTCAATGGATTTACCGAAAAGCAAACCACAGTGAAGAACGAGGCAGACATCAGTAAAGACCATCTTGGCCACTCTGCTGAACAAACGGTTGGCACAGAATTGTCTATCAAAACTGAAGTCACCACACCGGATGCAGCGAACGATGCGATTCAGAGGAGTGGCACAGTTCCTCACGTAAATGGGATACAAGAATGTTGTTGCAACCAACATGATGATTTATTCGAAGCAGAGGAAAATCCAATTGCGATCAAAGTAGAAAATGACGATTTCGATGAACAGGATAACCTCCAAACAAATCCCTCAGAACTGATCTGCCAGGATCGACAAGATCCCTCTGCGAGAACCAACACGTGTGTTAATGGTTCAGCATCAGAATCAATTCAGAACGGAATTGCTGCCATCGATGCCGGAAAAAAGCTCAATGTTGGCCGAAAACGTAAAAACGATCAAGAGAAAACGCTACGTCGGTTGCGTTCGTATAAACGTCGGAATGATGAACGAGTTAACGACATAAATCGGAACGCCCAGAGAAAAAGCCATCGCAATAAGCAAAAGCACCATTGCTCTCATTGTTCCGCAACTTATATTAATTCAAGCAAGCTGAAGATTCACATCCGGACACACACAGACGAAATGCCTTATGCGTGTAAAATCTGTGACCGAGCCTTCAGTTCATCCAAACTTCTGCGGAAGCATTCTGTGCGTCACAACAAGGATCATAAGTGCCCGCATTGCCTTTCAAAATTTGCTCTTCCTTCAGAGTTAAAGGTTCACATTCGCACTCATACTGGTGACAAGCCTTATGTGTGTGAAGTATGTGACCAAGCATTCAGGTCTTTAAGCAATCTGGGACAACATAAGAAAATCCACAACAAGGACCAACATCATCAGTGTTCGCATTGTCCGTCCAAGTTTGCACGGTTAACCCACTTAAACGACCACATCCGCACTCATACTGGTGAAAAGCCGTTTGTGTGTAAAATCTGCAAAAAAGCGTTCCATTCA